>NC_056733.1:1181443453-1181743453 GCF_019279795.1 Protopterus annectens | reverse complement strand
TAGCTGTCATAAGGAGACATAGGCTACTTGCTGAGGGTGGTGACAATGCAGATGGTGCCAGACAACCCACAGTGAGGAGACGGAGAAGAGTGTACAGGCCCAGGGTCACCTACCACAGGTTACATGAGCTGGAGATAGTAGAGCGCTATAGAGTGGACAGAGACCTCCTGCAGCAAATTGTCGAGCTGTGCAGGCCACGCCTCACACACAGAACCAACAGAGGGGAACCCATCCCAGTGGAAACCAAGGTATGTGTTGGCATAAGAATACTAGCAACAGGTACCTTCCAGAGACCAACTGGTGATATGATGGGGATATCACAGGCAACAGCCTCCAGGGTACTGCACCAGTTCATGTATGCCATGTCAGCACATGTCGGTGAACATGTATATTTCCCCAATGCCTGTGAGGTATTGGCCAGCAATATGCATATCTTCCAGCAAATAGTGGAATACCCTGAGGTAGTGGGTGCAATAGACTGCACACACATATGCATCAAAGCACCAGCTGGTGAGTGGGGCAGGGCTTACATTAACTGCAAGGGCTTCCCCTACATCAACTACCAGGTCGTGTGTGATGCCCAGGGCATAATAATGAATGTGTGTGCTGGCTGCCCTGGGAGCTACCATGATTCCCATATCTGGCATTTGACGCAGCTGTACCAGACATTTGCCAATGGGTACATCCCACATGGATACCTAGTGGGGGATGCAGGTTATGCACTGGAGCCGTGGCTGATGACACCCATCAGAAACGCACACACACCTGAACAGGAATGCCATAATGAGGCACACGCACAAACACGTAATGTAATAGAGTGTGTGTTTGGGCTGCTCAAGTCACGGTTCCGGTGTCTGGACACATCTGGTGGAGCCTTGCAGTACTCATCAACTACATGTACCCAAATTGTCATGGTATGTGCTATGCTACATAATATGATCTTGCGAAAACAGCTGCAACAGGACCAGCATAGGGCCGGGCCAAACAGCCCCCCACCATTGCCAAGGCCATCACAGGCAGAGCATGACTCGGAGGAGGAACAACCTGAGCCTGCCCCAGTAGGCAGAAAGAGGCGTGCCCAGTATGCCCTGGCCTTGGCAAAGAGGCAACGCATAGCACATACACTGGCTCAGTAGGAACCCTGGGAATGATACCCCTTTCCGACTCACTCAAATAGTAAAAGGGATGCCTAACATGACACAACCTGCAGTCAAACATGTACAGGGAGTGTAGTATGTGCATCCGACATAGTCAGCCCTGCAGCACCACCTGAGGCAAGATTGCCATGTGTTAAGCCATGTAACACCATCTAGTATATGCAAACATGATGACCCTGCCAACATCCCACCCACACCAAGCATGATGCCACCCCATGAAGACAACAAGACCAAGTACAATAATTGGCAGAAGTATTTCTGCAAGTCACAGGAAAACAAATGTCTGATAGCCTGGGATGACATGCTGGCCAAGACGGAATGCACCACCTGCCAGGGATGGCACTCACCCAGCAAACCTGGCTGTGTGGATACTGGCAAAGGCTGTTGTCACCCCCACAGTGCCTTGAATAGGCAAGGCTGGAAACACAAACATTCATGCAGACCAACAAAGATGCATGCAGACCAATCACACCCCAGCATGGAGAATGGTAATATCTGACCTGTAACAGAAACCTGGGTCAAGGCTCATAAGATCACACTAATACTACCAGGTCTCTGTGAAAGTACTGAACTAGTACACTATGCGGCAACAAAGTTCGGCCAGTCAAACAGGATGTTGACAACTATCCCATGGCAAACCTGCACGCACAGCATAATGCCTGTTAGGTTCACACACAAAGTAGTTGGCCAGTAAGAACACAACCTGATGTCCAACACTGAACTGTACATGTGAAATGTAGATGAGGTCCATACACAAACACAAATGTGGTGGACCACAGATCCCAACATATAGGTTCTAGGTCTAGTTTACTGTGCCTCTGTCTAATAGTGACATGGGAGTAATCCCTGGGACAAACCTACGATCCCCCATCCATAGTTTATAGTTTCCTAGTTAAGTACTAGGCTATCTGCCCTGGGGCATTTGTAAGCCTAGCCATAGTGATATGGCTTTCGCCACCCTGTGTAGTGGTACAGAATAGATTAAGAATACTGTGCCTCTGTCTAGTAGTGACACAGTGAAGATCCCCTTACATAAATGAATTAGTTTACTGTGCCCCTGTATAGTAGTGACACAGAGGTGACCCCCGGGGTAAACCTACGATCTCCCATGAACTCATCAAGGTTTCTCTTGAAGAGTGTCAGTGAGGGGCTCTGCCCAACATGAACTGGGATTCTGTTCCAGAGCATGGGAAGCCTCTGGGTTATGAACCTATTAACTATCAAAAGGTTGTTAATTAAGTCATGTGCTGATGAAGGGTGACCGACCAAGCTTATGAACCTATTCCTCCAGCATGTTCTATTCATACTTGTGCCTAGGTTTAAGTGTTTGGCTCTTGTGGTTCTGATGGATTTGGATCTGTTGAGGTGGAGCATGTCCATCAGATCCTGATTGGACATGGCTTTGTACGGCAGGCACAGATCACCTCTGAGCAGGCGGTGTGCTACTGAATAGAGCTGGAGTTTCTTTAGTCTGACAGAATAAGACATATGTTGGAGACCCTTGATCCTCTTGGTGAGGTACTTTTGTGGTCTCTCCAGCTGCTGCAGGTGGCGGGTGAGGTACATACCAAATGGGGAATTGTACTCAATCATGGGTGTGATAAGGGAGGAGTATAGGGGTACAATGACCTCCTTTGATCTGGATGTGAATCCCTCCATGATAAGGTGGGCAAGGTAGAATGTCTTTCTAAACACTTTGGCAACGTGGGTGTCAAATGAGAGGTCACTGTCGACATGAGTCCCCAGGTCTCTGATTACTTTGTCCATACTCAGTGGGTTACTGTCTATGTGATAATCTGTGGGTACCTTGTTTTTCCCAAAGGGGATGACTATACATTTATTGGCATTTAGTTTAAGGCCATGACTCTGGCACCAGTTGTCCGTTTCTGTGAGGCCATTCTGTAGGATGTATGTGTCAGCTGGTATATCGACTATGGCGCCTAGTTTGCAGTCATCTGTGAACTTCGGCAGCCACAACCCTCCCATGTTTGATTTAACATCTGAGAAATAAATGCCAAACAAGAGGGGTCCCAGGACAGAGCCCTGTGGGACACCACTTGTGACTGGCTTTGAGTCTGACATGGCCCCAGCGATTATGACTTTATGTGTTCTGTCCTTTAGCCAGTTTGCAACCCATCTAGTGACATATGGGTTTACATTTAAGCTGCTGAGCTTAGCTATGATGCCTGAGTGGGGTATTGTTTCAAAGGCCTTAGCTAAGTCCAGGTAGGCTGTATGGACTGCTTTGCCCTCATCAATGGCTCTAGTGACTGTTTTGAAATAATCAACCAGGTTCAAAAGGCAGGATCTGCCCTTTACAAAGCCGAACTGGGTGGGATCAAGTGTCTGTAGGTCCCCAATGTCTCTGTTTATGAGTTCCATAATGAATGTTCCATAGCTTTGCAGACCAGGCTGGTTAAGCTTATGGGGCAGTAGTTCCCAAGGTCTGTAGAGGTACCACCTTTGTGGAGTGGGACCACTGTTGCTGTACGTCAGTGTTCAGGTACATATCCTGTAGTAAGGCTAAGGTTAAATAGCATTTTTATGTGCGGGTTAAGCTCCTCTTGGAGTTCATGTAGCACGCAACCCGGGATACCGTCAGGTCCCATTGATGCTGTGTTTTTAGCTTTGCTGAGGGCTGCTCTCACCTGGACATCTGAGATGACAATGAGATTACATTCAGCTGTGATAAGTAATTCATCTTTTGGGGTGAGTGAGGTGAGAAATTTGCACTGAACCTGTCAGCCAGAATGTTGGCAATATCTGTGGGTTCAATGTATTATTTGTCGTTGTGAACTAACTGTGAGCATATCTGAGGGTTTACGCCCAGGTTTCTAACATAGCTGAAGAAGGCCTTGTGGTTATCTTAAGTGTCCTTAGTGAGTTTCCTCTCAAAGTTGGCCTTGGATGTTTGTATGAGGGAACGTAGCTTTCTGCTAGTGTTGATCAGAGATGCCTTCCCTTTATGGGATTTTGCTCTGTCATGCAGTAGCTTCCTTCTTTTGTTATACAATTTGATTATGGCTGAGGTCCACCAGACAGGACGCTTGCCCTTGGTGGAGAGGGTCTTGGATTTATTTGGGATTGCATGATCCATGCATTCTTGGAGATGTCCATATAACGCATTTGTGAAGGATTCAGCATTGTGGGATGTGGTTTCCACTGGCACAGTGGGCTTAAAGGATACCATCTCAATCTTAAGAAGAGTGAAGTCAGCTTTTGAGAAGTTTTTCACTATAGTCTTTTGTGCTGGGGTTGTAGGTGGGATATTTATATCCAGGGTGATTAGTTTGTGGTCAGATCTCACTAGTGAGGGGTATAGATCCAGTGTGGAGCATTTTGTCCCCATGTTTGTGATGATCAGGTCTAGTATATTATCTCCCCTAGTGGGAGATGTGACTAGCTGTCCCAGTGCATTTGAATGTATGAATTCCAAGAACCTCTGGGCTAGGGTGTTAGGGCAAGAATAATGCACCCAATCTATGTTAGGGTAGTTGAAATCTCCCAGTATGATGATATTTGGTGATACATTGATATCCTCCAGTTTCTTCAGGAAGGCTGAATGGGGTTCCTGAGATTAGGAGGGTGGTCTGTAACATACTACCAGTTGTATAGCAGTTTTGCCTATGGTTAGTTGCACCTGTATGGTCTCCGATGCTTCATGTGTTGCAACTAACCTGGAGGTGTGGGTGTCCTTCATGAATATGGACACTCCCCCTCCCTTTGTGGTTCGGCCCGGGTTTTGGGGTCAAAAAGCATGATATGAGGTATAGCCTGGTAGCGCAGGGTTGCTCTCAGTAGCCTTGAACCAGGTTTCTGTCACTGCACAGATATTGATGTTCTCCATACTGAGGAGAGCTTCGAGTGTGTGCATCTTGAGGTTAAGACTTCTGGAAAGTGTGCACTGGGCATGCTCACACACAGATAAATGAGACTTGTCAGTCAGGAAGCCATATTAACTGTGAACTGGGCATGCTCACACACATAGGCCATCTCACAGTTCAGCTGTTGAACACACATATCTGGCATGTGTTTGTGTTAATACAGGAAATCCCACAATACAGATATCTGTCCACTGCACACAGTGAAATGACAACAGAGACATAAGTATAGTACTGGATCCCACTCACATGCATACAGCTGCCACAGTACACAAGTTGTTCATAGAGATAGGGAAAGCTATGGCAATAACGTACCACAAACACTTTCAGAGCAACAGATACTTGCATGGTGAGTGCAATTATACGTGTGAGAGAACTGTCCCTGTTGGGAACTACTACAACACACCAGTTTCTGCATATTCCCCCTCTAAACACAGATGATGTCAGCACCCTATAAGTACAGCAGAAGAGGGCAGCTTTCCCAGTAATGCAAATAGCGTGTTCTGCTATTGCACCAGCACGCCCTATTAATAGCCGCGGTCAAGGTTTAAGTCTCCGCCCCTGTGGCTCTGATCATCAAATCTGGGTTTGACATGGCCTTTGTGTGTTAGCAGTCACCACCTTCTGAGCAAGCGTGGCGATGAATAGGCAGCATAGGACAGATTTTTTGACCGCTTATCCTTTTTGAGGAACTTTTTGATCTAGATGAGAATCCTTCATGATAAAGTGGGCAATGTAGAAGGTCTTCCTAACTACTTTAGCTACATGGGTGTGAATGACAGACTACTATCAACCTGGGTCCTCAGGTCCCCTGAACTTCTTCTGTCTGTCAGTGGCTGCCACCTATTTTGTAGTAGCTAGGGGTAACCTTGTTTTTTTATGACTATGCATTTTTTTTTTTTTTTTTATTTTTTAACTTGCCTCTGGCACCAGTTTATATTTCTGTCTGTGAGCTTCTTCTGAGGGATGTCTGTGGTGTCAGTGTTTCTGGCGCCCAGTTTGCAGCGTCATCATCTGCAAACTTTGTCTTGCTTGTACTGAAAAAGTAGATGCAAACAAGAGTGGGAGCCGGCGACTGAGAGCCCTGTGGGACACCACTTGTTTGGCTTTGAGTCTGACATGGGCCAGCATAAGCTGATGAGTTTTTCAATGATACCCGAGTGGGTATTGTATCGAAGGCCGGCCTTAGATCGAGGGCTGCTGTATGGACTGCCTTTCATCATCAATGGCTTTGAGACTGTTTTTCAAGTTTAAAAAAGTCAAGTTTAAATGATCTTCTTCTTCACTTGTATTAGTGTCATAACATAGTTAGATAGGGGTTTGAATCCTGCAAATGGCAAGTGTTTGTGTCGGGGGGGTAGTGGTGTGTGTGCAATTACAAGTGTGAGAAAACTGTCCCTTTTGCCAACCAGTACAACACACCAGCTGCTGCATATTGCAATCTGTAAACAGAGATGATGTCAGCATCCTTTAAGTACAGCAGAAGAGAGCAACTCTCCCAATAATGCAAATAGCGCACTCTGCTAATGCGTCTCTCTCAAGTGTCATAACATAGTTAGGAAGGGGTTTGAATCCTGCAAATGGCAAGTGTGTGTGTTTGGATGAGGGGAATTTGTGTGTGTGCAATGCTGTATGAAAAATATGTGCTTTTTTGGCCATTAGGAGAACACACTACATGATGCACATTACCCTTTCCAAACACTGATGATGTCAGCACCCTATAAGTACAGCCGGAGAAGGGAAACCTCCCAGTAATTCAAATAGCGCACTCTGCTAATGCTTTTCTCTCAAGTGTCATAGCATAATTAGGTAGGGGTTTGAATCCTGCAAGTGTGTGTGTTTAGAGGAGGGGATTTTGTGTGTGTGCAATTCTGTATAAAAGATATGTGCTTTTTGGCAATTAGGACACACTACATGTTGCACATTACTCTTTCCAAACACTGATGATGTCAGCACCCTATAAGTACAGCCGGAGAAGGGGACCCTCCCAGTAATTTGAATAGCGCGCTCTGCTAATGCGTTTCGTTTAAGTGTCATAACATAGTTAGGTAGGGATTTGAATCCTACAAATGGCAAGTGTGTGTGTTTGGATGGGAGGAGTTTGTGTGTGTGCAATTCTGTATGAAAGATATGTGCTTTTTGGCAATTAGGAGAACACACTACATGATGCACATTACCCTTTCCAAACACTGATGATGTCAGCACCCTATAAGTACAGCCGGAGAAGGAAAACCTCCCAGTAATTCAAATAGCGCGCTCTACTAATGCATCTCTCTCAAGTGTCATAACATAGTTAAGTAGGGGTTTGAATCCTGCAAGTGTGTGTGTGTTTGGATGAGGGGAGTTTGTGTGTGTGCAATTCTGTATGAAAAATATGTGCTTTTTGGCAATTAGGAGAACACACTACATGATGCACATTACCCTTTCCAAACACTGATGATGTCAGCACCCTATAAGTACAGCCAGAGAAAGGAAACCTCCCAGAAATTCAAATAGCACGCTTTGCTAATGCATCTCTCTCAAGTGTCATAACATAGGTAGATAGGGGTTTGAATCCTGAAAATGGCAAGTGTGTGTGTTTGGATGAGGGTAGCTTGTGTGTGTGCAATTCTGTATGAAAGATATGTGCTTTTTAGCAATTAGGAGAACACACTACATGATGCACATTACCCTTTCCAAACACTGATGATGTCAGCACCCTATAAGTACAGCCGGAGAAGAGGAACCTGCCAGTAATTCAAATAGCATGCTCTGCTAATGCGTCCCTTTCAGGTGTCATAACATAATTAGGTAGGGGGTTTGAATTCTGCAAGTGTGTGTGTGTGGGGGGGGGTAGTAGGGTGTGTATAATTGCAAGTGTGAGAAAACAGCTCCTTCTGGCAACTACTACAATACACCAGATGCTGCATATTCCCCCAGTAAACACAGGTGATGTCACCACACTATAAGTACAGCCAAACAGGGCAAATTGCCCAGTAATGCAAATAGTGTGCTCCGCTACTGGGTCTCTTACTACTGTCAGAGCACAGTTAGGTATGTTTTGGAAACCCACAACTGCCACATGTGTTTGTGTCACACAAAATGCCCATGTGTGAGTTGTTGTTCATAACAAGGCATGACATTGCTTAAACCAGCAATGGCAATGCACACATGATGTATGTGTGTGCCACGTACACATATATACCTGTGACCTTCAATAGTTCCCATGTCTGACACATGCCTCAAGTGAGTAAATGGTATTTGCACTGCATAACATTATGACTGTGTCTTTCTGTGCAGGGGCTGCATGCGGTATGTGTATATACAGTGCGAGTTGTATATGGTATCATCCTAACAGCGGGGGATACACATCTGGTCTGGGCCATATAGTCTACATGTAGTCGATGAACAGATGCTGCATGTTCCCACCTGTTGTGGGAGTGGTAAAATGTTGTTCCACTGCAATTCAGTGACTACATGCTAGGAACCTTTCATCTAGTGTGTTGTAGCTACAGTAATGCTCACACACAATGTTCGGCTGGATGCAGTCCAGCCATATAAAGACATATGTAGAGACCGTCATATTACCAGTGTTGTCAGGGAGGACAGGTGGGTTTCCTGTGTATGGGAGTACTGTGTTTACCAGGCTATGAACCAGATGGCAGTCCAACACACTGTTAGCTGCACATGGATAGGCCCTGATGCTTTGTGCTGTGCCAACTACCTGGAGGTGTGTGTATCTGTGGTGCCTTGAGATACCTACCCCCTGTTCATGTGTGATGCATGTGTAGGGGATGACAGGCATGGTATGAGGTATAACCTGGCAGTGATGGGTTGCACCTGTGAGCCGTGAATCAGGAATCTGTTACTGCACAGATATTGCAGTTCACCGTGCTGAGGACAGTGTCCAGTGCATGCATCTTGCCGTGTACATTGCTGGTGTTGTGTAGCATTACTGTTAGTGTCCTATCCCGTGTGATACCCGCAGAGGTGGCTATGTAATCTGAGCCCTGCATCAAAAGGCACTGTGTGTGTATCAAGAGGCTTCGCCAATATACAATGGCCCATGGGTGACATGTGCAAGCTGCCCCTCACAAATCATTGTGGCTTCCCTAGCATGTAAGCACACACTGCCAGGCATTGGATACCCTATGAATGACAGTGGAGATTGAGCAAAATGTAGACATAGAACACCCTTCCTACATATTGTGGTAGCATACCTGGTGAGGGTATGATGGCAACCAAGGTCAGGCTCATACCAGCCCATGCCACATGCTGAGAGAGCCCTTCTATGTTCCCTATCATGTAGTCCAGGGAGGTACGTCTCAGGTCATCCATAGTGGCATGGACAATGACTGAGTCATATGTGTCCATGCTTCTGACTGACCTGTATGCATGTGTTATGTGGTGGACCATAGTGCCTCACGGGCATATCGCTGTGACCTTCACCATGTACAGCCTGTTGAGCGGGACCCCACTGCACCGGCTAAGAGAGGTACCTGACACATCTGTAGCAGGTGTGTTGCATAGCCCTACAGGCTGTGAGTGTTTGGCACACAGGATGTGTGTGCCATGTGTGACATGTGCTCTGTTCTGACTTAACGTATGCCTGTGTGCCAGCTGCGGAGGTGTGTGATGCTCAGGCAGGATGCTATTCTGAGGCTCCAAGTATGTCCCAGTGTGTTCATGTGTTTGGATTGCTGTCAGTGCAGGTCTATGTCAGACTGGTATTGTAATCACTGTAGTATGTCATGCCACCTGACAGGGTATGCCAGTACTGGGTTCAGAGTGCTCAGTCCCCAGATTGGCTATGTGTTTGCATCTCACACATGTGTTGTACGTTCTTGGCTAGGGGAGAGGGTTGACTGCATACATGTGGCAGCTGTGACATTGCCACATGACTCACATATTCCGCAACTGGACCATAGAGGTGATTCACAAGTTACCTTTGCACATGCTACCATAGTAGTGTGATTGCCATGGTGATTACCAACACATAGGGCCAATGGGGAACAACATACTGAAGGTGAGTATGTGTACGTGTACTGCTTCTGATTTCGTAGCGCTGGCATTTATGTCTGCACACGTGGGCAAATGCCAGGTAAGTCATATGCAATGTGTCACAGGCAATGTACATGCGAACAGGACAGACAGTGACGTTCTGTCAAGTGAGACATTGACATACGTATAGTAAGCTATGCAGATGTCACTAGGAATCAACAGAAGCTCTGTAAATCTGCATTGCAGGTGGAATCAGTGTTCCAGGGAACCTCAAGCAAACATGCATGCAAACAAAGCTACAGTAAGCAGGGCTGGAAGTAGTCCATTGTACAACAAAGAAGGGGTACCACTTCCAGTAGGTAACAGTGCAAATATGCAGGCACTATAAACATGTACCCAGGAATGCTCAGCTCAGATGTCCATGGTAAAACTGAAATTATTTAAAATGTAATTTAATTTAAATTTAATTGGTACTGCACACATATTAACATGCGCAAACATCCACATTGCATAGTCGTTGTGGGCAACATGCCACCATTAGTGTACATGTCCATCATTGCGTATCACTACTTGCATTACCTTCTCCCCTGTGCTACCTATGTATGTGGCTATCTGTTGACATCCTTACCACCAGTATGCAAAAATGTGCAGCTGTTACACTATGGTACTTACTATGGGTGTAGATAACAATTCAGGACAGTCATACAGTTACTGCATCAGGCATGCTGGGATATATACACAATCATATCAGCACACTGTACTGTTACCAACATGATACTATTAATACACTTCTATGTAGTCACCCTGTGCATCAGCAACATGTTAACCTGTTCCTGCACTGATGTTAGAGATTGCAGGAGGTGGCACAGTTTCATCATATGCACAGGGTGTGAACTAGGTATGCCTGAGTCTGCCACTGATACCACCAATTGACATGTATGTATATGTGTGTTGGTGAGGGTACAGGGTGGGGCACTGTTGATGCAGTGTGTGTGTGTATGTGGTAGCCCTAGGTGTTAACATTTCGCATGTGTGTATGCATGCACACAGTTCCACCTCATGGCTGCCATATACCAGAGTTTGTGGACAGCCACAGACTGCACCTGCCAGGTCATACAGATCAGTGTCTGTGGCCACGGACACAGTACCTGTGCCAGGCAGGGGTGCTATGGACCATATCTGGTACTAAGCCAGACTGGGTACTGTCATCAGAAGTGGGTGTTCATTGACTGGACACAGGTCCCTGTTGGGACTGTCCAGAGCCACGTGCATGTGGTCTCCTGGGGCGGTCTGATGACAGCACAGACCCAGCATTGCTGGGGCTGCTGCTGGCACTATGGGGGCATCCGCGGGCCTGTTGTCATCCTCACCGACTGCCAGCTGCTGCTGTTGCTGGCATACGGCCACATCGACGCCGCAACCGTCCACCATTGCCCTGGCTCATGGACATGTAGTTGTGGAACTGCTGTAATATGTCCCTACAATGTCTGTCTATGACATTGGTGAAATTACGGATAGCATCTGCAATGTCACTCATACTGTCAGTCATGGATGTGCGACATGCTCACAGCTGCCTCAGACCCTGTCTGATGTACCTTTCCATACGTGACTGTGCCTGCATGACATCCCAAAACATAGCTGAGGTTGACAGACCTCTTTGGGCATGTCTGCCAGAGGCAGTACACCCATGGATGCTCCCACAAGAACCCATGGGCAACTGTCTGTGTGGTACCATCTCAGGACCCTGCCCATGGCTGCTGTGTGGGGAAGCATGTGCCACAGATACCACATTACCCTGGTCAATGCCCACTATATCCTGTCCATCACCTAGGGACATTGGTGACATAGGATGTACTGGCAGGATGACTGTGCACAATGATGGGGTTGACAGCTGTGTACTGTCATTTGGCTGACCAATGACGGACCCTGACACACCTTCCTGTGCCATTACACAGATATCATCATTATCAGTACCAGTGGCACCAGATTCAGGTTCCCTGCTGCAGGACACCAGAGCAGCACCAGAACCTGTGGGAGGAAGACAGGAAACACAGTTTACAATGTCTACACAATGTTACCAGTGATGCACACATGCACACATGCACACATGCACGTGGACACATGCACACATGCACATGCACATGCACATGGACACATGCACACATGCACACATGCACACGTGGACACATGCACACATGTGCACATGCACACGTGGACACATGCACACATGCACACGTGCGCACATGCACACATGCGCACGTGGACACATGCACACATGCACACGTGGACACATGCACACATGCACACGTGGACACATGCACACATGCACACGTGGACACATGCACACATGCACACATGCACACATGCACACGTGGACACATGCACACATGCACACACGCACACCCCACAGTATACACACAGAGCACTACTGAGTTACACTATTATTACTAGCACTATCAAGACTATTATAGGTATTGTTAATACACACTCACCAGCATGGATGGGCTGCCTTGCTGTAACACTGGAGGGACCTGCAGAAATGAGGGGATTAATGTCAGTGGGCACAACTGTGCCATTGATACTGCGTATGATACAGTTCAGTAGTACAACAGTTGCCTTTCACATGTCAGCTGCTGATATTGGCAATATCACACCTGCACAATTACATAATATGTTGACAGCTACATACCAAGGACACACCTTACACATGCATAAACTAACAGTGTACAGAACAGTCAAGTGTACATATGGCATATTACCTGCATGCTCCATGTCGTGTTGCTGTGTGGCTCCAGCCTCCATCATAATGCAGGTGTGTTGCTGTTGATGTTCCTGGGCTGGAGCCACAACACTTAGGAGTAGCCCCTCCAGTCTGGTGAGGGGGTTGTGTGGCCACCCCACCTCCTGTGGCGACCTGTTGCCTGTGGATATCCGACGCACACTGATGGACATTTCTGATTAAATCACTGCAGTGATGTCGTACCTGCTCATATGTCCTATTATGTGTGCCAATGTCATTTACCCTACCGACAAGGTCTTGCCACAGTGCAGCCCTCTCCTGCTGATTCTGGCTGGTGCGGGAAAACAATATGTCATAATCCCGCACCAGGCTCTGGTGTATCTCTTCATCTTCTGCAGCAGAGTAGGCAGGATTTCGCTGACGCGCCATGTCCCTGAAGGAGAATACAAACAGGATATCAGCAAACTATGACAGCAAAATATGGCACACATACTATACATGATACTCAAATGTAGTGACATACTACTACTCCCATATGTAGCACGTGTGTGTCTCTTGGTGGATACACATGTACATGGCCAGATATCAGTGCTCAGCCGACACCTGTGCAACAATACCTTCCACATTCCATACAACATAGTACCAAGCCTCATCAGTCAGCACACTGAGACAGGTCCAATGCACCACCTCACTCTGGGGGTTTGTAACAAGGTACTGTATGTGGAACATCATCCACTAGTGAGATCTGGACACAAACTAATCGGCCTGGATATACATATCCCACCACCACCACCAGCACAGTAGACTACTTTGAAATATATGTGAATAGACGGATTTTCACTTGTTAGGACTGAGATGGTATCCATGCAGCCCACTGGGCCAGTGGAAGCCACAACCCACAACCCACAATGCTGACCCCTTTGCAAATGCTTCACACGGACATCCCCAAGAATGCATGGAACATGCACACACAATTCTAACCCAGACCATCTGCACAATGGTTAAGCATCCTGTCTGGTGGACCCCAGCCATAGACAAATTGTATAACAATAGAAGGAGGCTACTGCAAGACAGAGCAGAATCACATAAAGGGAAGGCATCTGTGGTCAGCACTAGTAAAAAGCTAAGTTCTCTCATAACAACATCCAAGGCCAACTCTGAGAGAAAAATGGCCAAGGACACTAAAGATAACCACAAGGCCTTCTTCAGTTTTGTTAGAAACATGGACCAAAAGCCTCAGATATGCTCAGAGTTAGTACACAACTACATAAAATTCACTGAACCCACAGATATTGGCAACATTCTGGCAGACAGGTTCAGTGCAAATATCCCTCCCTCTCCCCAAAAGAAAAAATACTTATCACAGCTGAATGTAACCTCCCTGTCATCTCAGATGTCCAGGTGAGAGCCACCCTCAGCAAAGCAGAACACACAGCATCAATGGGACCTGATGGTATCCCCGGATGTGTGCTACGTGAACTCCAAGAGGAGCTACAACTGCATATAAAAATGATATTTAACCTTAGCCTTACTATGGGATATGTACCTGAACACTGGCGTACAGCAACAGTGGTCCCACTCCACAAAGGAGGCACCTCTACAGACCCTGGGAACTATTGCCCCATAAACTTAACCAGCCTGGTCTGCAAAGCTATGGAAAGATTCATTATGGAACTCATATACAGCGACATTGGGGACCTACAGACACTTGATCCCACCCAGTTTGGCTTTGTGAAGGGCTGATCCTGCTTTTTGAACCTGGTTGACTTTTTCAAAACAGTCACTACAGCCATTGATGAGGGCAAAGCAGTCCATACAGCCTACCTGGACTTGCCTAAGGCCTTCAACAAAATACCCCACTCAGGCATCATAGACAAGCTCTTCAGCTTAAATGTTAATACATATGTCACATGATGGGTTGCAAACTGGTTAAACAACAGAATCCATAAAGTCAAAATTGCGGGAGCCATGTCAGACTCAAAGCCAGTCACAAGTGGTATCCCACAGGGCACTGTCCTAGGACCCCTCTTGTTTGGCATTTACTTCTCAGATGTGAAAGCAAACATGGGCGGGTTGTGGATGACAAAGTTCCCAGATAACTGCAAACTAGGTGCCATAGTTGATACACCAGCTGACACACACATCCTACAGACAGGCCTCACTGAAATGGACAACTGGTGCCATAATCATGGCCTAACACTGAATGGCATCTCTGGGAAAAACAATGTACACACAACTTATCACATAAACATACATATAGATACAGACCAATAACACATATGGAGGGTTCACAGTATGTAGACTATTAAATTACTTTACATTACCTGTGTTTGTCACAGCTGATTGTGTTACAGTTTGTATAGGTTCCTGCTGCTGCTAGTCCAGCTTGATACTGTCACTGATGACAGCTTCAACTTAGTTTTTCTTAAGTGTAGTTTTTGTTTGTGTTTTTATTTTCTTTTTTTCTTTCTTTCTCTCTCTCTCTCTCTCTCTCTCTCTGCCTCCAGACGGTGCAATGAAAGTATTGCATGCGTGGACTGGGAGTACAGGATGCTTTTGTAGGTATCTGCATATGTCCATGTGATGGCCTCTGCACCAATTGTTAGCCAGCATTTGCTGATTGCATGCAGCCAGTTGTGTACTGATTGCAGTTCTCACTGTGATTTCAGGACAGTGCTATAAAAAGGTATGTGAGATAGGCGTTGCCCTTTCAGATTGTAAGGGCGGGGACCATGCTGGTATGCTGTGGACACTGTTCTGTGAGTGTAAAGGTTAGTATCGCTCTCATAATTCAGACTGTGTTGTAGATTAACATTTCTCCATTCATCTCTCCTGTTTCCTGTACTAAGTGTGTATGTAGACTGACACCTACAACTACTACTACTACTGTTAATATAGGTGTGTGTGCTTTCCTGTGGGACTTGTGCTGTAACTGGTATATAGCAGTGGCTCATGCAATTTGTTGCTATGGCTTCAATATTTGTCCTTTACATTCACTCCTTGTATGCCTGCTAGGTGTCTTGACTGTAGTGTGTTGCTGTGGCTTTCCTATTTTCCATGTACATTCACACCTTGGAATGCTTGCTATATCTGATAGGGTGTTACTGCATGCAGTGTGGTCTGGCCATGGTGTGGGCCTTGACATCTATTAGAGTATTTGATTATGCTGCTGAGCAGGCCCCAGAGACTCTCAGGTGCATCTGTTATCTGCCTCATGGAATGGTACATATCAGTGGGGTACACCCATTAAATTGTCTGGTATTCTGCAGTTGTGACTGTGGGATAGCATGAGCATATGTATTACTACACTATTTCTGCTGTGCAAGTGGTGCATACTTTCAGGACTTCATAGTTACCATTGCATGTGTTGTAACACCTTTCTGCCTACTGTTTGTACATTTCGCATGGAGTCTGTGGGGCATCCCTGTAACTCAGTCACTGTTGCTATGTCTAGGCTCTTAACTATTCAAATATGGCAGTGTCAGACCTCTCATGTGTACAAATATTTGCAGGTTGTCCACATTTCTGCCTCATATTTTGGTCAATATCTCATGCACAGCTCTTTCTGGCAAATCACTCTGGGCTCAAGTCAGAATATAGTGACAAACATTTAAGTTTCAGACTTCATACCCTTCCAAGCATCCAACAAAATGCAGAACCTGTTACTCTCTGAACTGTCTAAGTTTGTTGTAACATTATTTGTAATGTGTCCCTGGTTTTGGCCCTTTGCTCCATATATTTTATTACTTGGTCCGGATGTGTTCCTGTAACAGGTTGTGGGGTATGGGCAGTGATTATCCTGCTGTGAGTATGTGTGTGGCTTGCAAGGTGCTACAGTGACATTATTACCTACTAGCTACCAACTAGCATGACTGTTTCTGTTCACACACTACTATTATAGAAATCCACTAGATTTGACAGTAAATATACATGACATGCTTTGTGTACTACACATCCTATATTCCCTTTACACTCATTCCTACTATTACATGATATATTTATTGTAGCACAACATTCTTATATAACAGTCATGGCTTAGTGGTAAGTCATGCAGACTACTGTTTCCAAGGTCCTGGGTTCGGGACTGACAGTGGGATTTTATTTTGCTTTTGAACAGACTACAGGACCTGTCATTCAGAGTGACTAAGGCACTTTTAAGCAGTTGTAACTGGGTTAGCACTGGTTTACGTGGAGCTCCCGCATGTGCACTGGCGTTCAGCTCCGCACACACCCACTTACAACCGCTTAAAAGTGCTTACTCGTGCACACACCCGCGCTATTTTCTTTGAAAGAAATGAAAATGGGGAGACAGGAAAGTGGTGAAAAATGGGTCACAAAGAGGGTAAGACAGTAGGGAAACAAGCTTGGGTTTTGCAGGAGGGATGTAGGTAAGGCCCATAGCTGCCCATGTCTTCATCAGCAACAGCTGTGCATATGTTTCTAATTTGGTGTGAGATTTGAAACCTTCCACCCCTGAGAGAGGTGTAAGGACAACAATAATACTTGTTGTACAGCCAATTGTAATTGACAGTTTCCATGTCCAGCAGACATGTGTGCAAAGTGGGCAGCTATGTATGGGGCGTAATGTTTTTGTGGGTACAGAGTGCCCTTTTTTTTTCAGGTGAGAGTGGTATGTCAGGTAAAGGAAGTTGGTATAGCTGGGGAGGTAGGTTGGGTAGGTCAACAGACAAGACAAACAAGACGCATACAGGGGCGGTGTATGACATGTGTGGGGGTTACACAATTGACGGGGACGGATGTTTGGATATCCAGAGCCCATGAGCCCACAGATGGCAACAGTGGAACTGATATCCCCACCCATGGGCAATTGCCACTGTGCCTTCACTGCCCAGGACGGGGCTGTGCTGGGGGCTGTGTAGGCCGGGCAGCAGGCATGCCTGTTAGTTGTGCCACCTGTGCCTCAAGCTGGCGTAGGGGCCCAAGAACAGCTTCCTGGATCTCCCTACGCACCACAGTCCGGACGCTACGGAGGGTGAGTGGTGGTTCTCCTCTGGCCACACTTGCAGAGGGGGGATGAGCCCCATCCCCTGCAGCGCTTCCACCCGCAGGTGGTACAGGGCCACCGGAGGAGGATCCGGACTGGGCACTACTGCCAGGTGCACTTGCCAGCTGAGGTGGGAGAGGTGGGTCCGCTGGAACCCGCCTTCCCTGTCATCCTATGTTTTGCATTATGTCATGACAGTTTGGGTTAGTAACATACAATACCATTTGCAATTAGTTGTAACAGCATGCATTAGTATTCCCATTAACCAAACACCCAGATATTCACACCATTGAACAGCGAGCATAATACATGCATAATTTGAACAGCAATACACAGTCCAACAACATGCAGGGTTGATTGATGGCAACAGGCCATCAGGTTTGGATGTATGAACAGGGCAGATGCATCAATGTACATGCAAATATGTATGACCCAAAAGGACAAATGTCTAGGGGTGTTAATTGTGATTGCCCATACCAATTTCACGTGGAATGGATTATATGTGGTTATAGGGTAGGGTGAAGAAAATATAATGAACACCTTCAAATACCAATACATATGCTGTACATTTCTAATAGCTGCAGATATATACACACTACAGTTCTACCTACAGTTTCCTATGTGATAACTACTTCAAGTTGGTGATAGGAATGTTACTGCTACATTAATATACATTTTCATTTTTATTCATACACGTTCATATCTGGCTCTGTTCAACTACATCATCCTGCTACATTTGCTTTATATAGCTATAGACAACTGTGGATGTTTGGTATTTCAGACAATCATACTATCTGTATATTGCAGACTGAGAGCAACATATCAAGATTTTGGGATACACATTCCAGCTGCAGGAACACTTTGAACACATTTCGCAGTTTGGTTCTGCTTGTCCCATTCATTTCATTCTGTACTGACTGCTGTATACTTTATTCAGGAGTTATTACTACTTTATTGGTGGATTCATAACTCTTTCTCACACTCTCTCACTTGTTTTATTTTACAATTCAGGATGGTACTTACTTCTATGCTTTATTGACATGTTTTACCTGTAGTTATTACAATCCTTTCCAACAGTCTCACTTCTGTCATGTTTCAGTATTTCAACAGGGATATATTTCACACATGTGTTTTGCTCATCTTCTGCAGCTGTACTTTTCAGCCTGCTGCAGGTTGTGTACTATTATATTACAGGTGGGGAATCTTTATTTCAGACTTTATTTCAGACATTTTCATTTTTCTGTTTGGATTACAGACTGCAACACACTTTTGTAATCAAGCAATAGTTGCAAACACTCTTACACTGTTACTTGCACATTTTATTACTTAGTGACTACACTGCACTCTTTTGCTATCTGTCATACTTTTATATTTATTTACAGTTACAGGGAGAGGATTACTGACCTGCCTGGTGGCGCAACCGCACCAGCCTATCGCCATAGGCTCTGCGGTTCGCAGAACGGACACCTGCAGCTGTAATATAAATAAAGTAATATTGGAATACACATCTCCATAATATCAGCTAGGTTAATTTCTTACATACATAATTAGATGTAACTTACTCAGTAGTGGGGCGTTGGGCATTTGCCGGGCCTCCTGGATGCAAAGGTACAGTTGGTCCTGCTTGCGTCTCTTCAGGTCCACATGGTGGTGACGGACCTGCTCACCAGTCCTTGGAATCCATGTGGCACTGGTAAGATCATGAGCCAACCGGTCCCACGCCTCAGCCCTATATGCTCCCCACAGGACCTGGCCCTGCATGAGTTGGGCCTCATGATTGTGGACAAGGAGCCAAACCATATATCTGGACTCCTCAACACCCCACCTCTGTGCTCGGAATCAACTACCCTCACCTACTCCTGACATTCTGGCTGCAAGTTAGTTCTACAATCGGTTATGCTGTGTATTCCTGCCTATGGGGCTTATATATGCCGTTTTTCCCGCACTTATCTGTGATTGGTCATTTTGGAATTGCATCAGCTTCACAAAACCTGCTTTGTCATGCTCCTCTTTCTATTCATTCCTATATATTTGCTATTACTGAATTTCTAAGTACAGCTGTCATGGCTTAGTGGTTCAGTACCTTGACTATGGTGCATGGTATCCTAGGTTCGAACCTGGCCACTGCTTTTTATATTTTATTACTGTCTAGACAGGCTAGGAGGTGTGTCTGTGTAAAGGCAGTTTTGTTACAGCTTGCTCAACGTTGCCGTCGGTTAGCTTGTTGGCGCGGTGCGTAGCTCCGTGCAAACAGGTTACACTGGTTTACGCTTCATTTGGCTGTCAGCATGCATATTACGCTCAGCTCAGCTAGGGGCACACAGTTTCAGCATGTGAAACCACTGCTCATCTACGGGCACTCATTTTGCACCTGTTGAACCACTGCTCACCTATGGGCACTCCTTTTACACCTGTTAAACCACTGCTCACCTACGGGCAGATGCACTCAACTTGTTAAACTGTAGCTCAGTTATAGGCACATCTGGCATTTTTTATTATTTTGTTATCTCACATTTCTTCAAAATAAATGGCCTATTTCATTACATTTTACATAAAATATAATTTTATATGTGTACATATATGTCAGGGACTTGTTTCCTGCTTATTTCACTAAAAATAAAAATTGATGTTGTGGGGGCACAAACCATGACTGCCTGCTCTTCAGCCAACATCTGTACCGCTATGCTATTGCTTTTTGGCTTATGCTGCATAGTTAGTTCTTATATGCTTTTCCACTTACTGCTAACTGTGGCTGAGCTACGGGCACGCCCACACAAACGAGTGCACTCACGGGCAAACATCTTTACAATTTAAAAAAATATAACATGTTCATTTATATAATTTTATGTTCATAGTCTGTGGGGGCATGTGTTGTGTTGTGTTTATTCACATTTCCATGTACTCTTTCGTGGGGGTTTACTTTAGGCACTTTTACTCTTCTGGGGGCGTGTCCGCTTGCAGGGCTCGGCCTACGGACACACCTCCTAGTGTCTTCCACGGACCGTGTAAGCCTTAGGTGTGATTCAGCATGCCCTCATGCATATGCATGACATGCTGACATCACACCGTTTAACTGCAGCCTCCGTGTAAGCCTTGTAACTCTTACACGGAGGCTTCGTGAATCCTGCCCATAACTTTAACTCTATACCTCTGGGCAACCCATTCAAACCATAGAATATATATTCTATTGATAATAATAGTTCAATACATATATATAGGCAATTTGGTGCAAAAATATATATGTCACCAGTTTGTATAAAAACAGGACTTATTACATGTTCTTGTCCTACATATAGACCCCCAAAATATACTTTATATGACACTCAGAGCATTATATTGCTATTTACCAAAATCATTTTTACACAGCTATATAGTATTTTAGATATAGTGTCCTTTATATGAATAAGGTCTCCCAATAGCCGTTTAAAGATGGATAAATGCTTTGATATAAGTATATGTGTTAAATAGATATAACTCTATGTTTATAGTTATAGTTATACAATACATCTATATGATAGAATGCTTACAGATATCATATATAGAATGAGAAGGTGATTATAATATAGCAAATAGATTATGCATAGTTGCAAGTATATGCGCTGTACAAATCACTCACATCATACTGTTTGTGTAATAAATGTATTATACACAGACAATATCACTGCTTTATGATGGATAAACTCTATCCTCAAATATATTAAGCATATGGTATTTCATAAGGTAAGATAAAATACTCAAATCTTGTTTTTAGCAGTCTTGTCATAGATAGCCCATATTTACAAACATATTTGGATAGATGATGTTATGACAGGTTGGGTAAAATTCTACAGTGTTCTTTCTAAGTGAGATTGTTTCCTACTAAATATAATATGTATCACTATTTTCGTGGTATCCCTCGTGCGTCTAAAGCACTTTTAATGGATATTTTACCATTCAGCCCCTTCTCCTTATATGCTCTAAGTTTGAGTATCCATCTCAGCTCACTTCCTTCTGTCAGATTCTTAATATTACCCAGCCTTTGCCCAATAATAACTTCTTCTAATGCTATAAATTTAAAATCATGATATATACCGCTTCTCTATATATATATTTAGACAGGGCACTTACAGACTCCCTATTCCTTATGCTATTAATATGTTCCTTTATACGTTCTCTGAATGTCCTGTTTGTTTTGACTAGATAAAAATGTAAGCAGCAGTCACATTGTGCTGCATAAATAATATTCATACTGCTACAGGTGACTGCTCCATCCAACTTATATTTATTACCAGTTACCGGGTGGACAGACTCATCGGTATTTTTAGCAAATGGACACATGCTACAACTGGTACATGCTCTGGTACCTTTCCATGTATTTAAATTACTATTAGATAGATTCCTGGGATAGCATAACATGCGTTTAAGATTTTTCCTATTTTTAAACATAAAACTAGGATACTCTCCAATGATTTCCCCAATTATTTTATCTGTCATAAGAAGTGGCCAGTGTTGGTTAAAGGCATCTCGTACTTTCCTCACATCATTTGTATATGATATAGAGACATTAACCACATTGTTCCTAGATTTTGTATCAGTTCTATTTAATGCTTGATCTATCTTATTTGAAAAATATGGCTTTGCTCTTCCTCCCCTCAGTGTCTTTACTTCTCCCAACTTATCAATCACTTCCTTCTTTTTATAGCCTCTATCATATAGACTGTTCTCCAGGGTTACCAATCCTTCTTTGAATGTGGGTTCCTGGTTGCTCAAACGTGAAACCCTCATTCCTTGTCCTTTAACTATATTTGAAAAAGTTTTTCTAGGGTGCATGCTTGTCCTATACAATAATGTGTTACGATAGCAGTCTTTTCTGTAGACGCTGGTGTCAAACCCACCTTCATTTCCTTTCATTGCAAATATGTCCAAAAATGGCAATCCTTCAAGTGAATAATTCATTGTAACCTTCAGGAAGCTAGTAGTGACTTCTGCATCACTGACAAACTTCTTCAGTGCTGGAAGGGTACTGTCCCATACAAGAAAAATATCATCCACAAATCTGTGGTAAAACTTCACATGATTCTTATACATTTCTAGGGGGAATGACTGTTCCACTTCCCGTTGAGCCATGACTGCATTGGCATAGCTGTTAGCACAGCATGTTCTCATAGCTACACCTTCACGTTGTAGGTAATATTTACTATCAAAAACAAATAAATTATTTTCCAGCACAACTTCCATAAACCTACATATCATATCTATAAGCTGTCCTCCATATTCACTGTTATGGTGAAGAAATCTATGGAGATATTCAACACCGTCACTATTCGGTATTGATGTAAAAAGGGAGGTTACATCGAGGGTGACTAAATAGTGTTCCCCACTCATAGTTGACATTTCACTATATGTATATAAGCTCTCTAGGAAGTGATTGGAATCTTTCAACACTACTTGAGATTTATCCAAGATAGGTCTAATTTCCTTTTTTATAAAAATGGAAAATGGTTTGGTGATCCAACCTCGGCCTGCAACTATAGCTCTAAAAGGTGGAAACTGAGGGTCCTAATGTATCTTAAGTTGCCTTTGTAATGAGGGTATAACTGGGTATTCAACTATCAGGAATTAGACCAGTTCCAGTGAGATACCATAATTGATCATAAAGTCATTAATAATAATCCTAATAACTCTATACCTATCTTGAATATAATCGATAGTGACAGGATTATACACTTTATCATCAGCAAGCATGTTATGTAATGAACTTTAATAGTATTCTCTATCCATGATAACAGTCATACCTCCTTTGTCTGCAGGTCTAACTACGATTTGTGTATTTTCTATCAGTTCTGATAGGGCCTTCTTCTCCTTCCAACTCAAATCCTTATATTTGTCATTCTTGGAATGTATATTTAATGTATTATACAGCTCATCTTCACACATCCTGCCAAATGCCTCTAGAATAGGATAGTGGGGTGGCATATAACTACTAGGTTTCCTAAAGGTTGCTACTCCTGGCTTCATTTTATTAGGAAAGTTCAATTTTAGCATAACATTTCTTAAAAACATTTTTAGATCAATTATAGTATCCGGAATGTCTGCTGCCTGAGCAGGAATAAATGATAGACCATTTTGTAACACCAAAGTTTCATCTGTAGTTAGACGTTGTCTCAATATGTTCCATAAAATGTTCCGTTTCAAATCTGATTCCACATTTTCTTCAATGTGGGGTATTCCATCATCTCTGGCTGCTCCTTCCTTTTCATCCTGCCTCTGCTGTTGGACCTGTATGGTTGTCTTCCTCTCTCTTGGCGTATAGGTAGGGGAAAAAATGGGAATGCTGGTGTTGTACCTTGTACGCTCTCTTTCCTTCTAACTACTGGTTGACCTGGTGGTATTTCATTCTCAGCTTGTGAAATAGCATTGTCCAAATTGAGTATTTCACCAGCTGGGTTTGTAGAGTTTATTGCTGTATGAGTTAATAGCCCCTCAGATACACAATTTGTACTTCATTTGGCTTAAGAATCACAGAATTATTAGTTGTTGCTCTAACTGCGTCTTGCTCCACATAATTATGATGTAGCCTTGGAGCTAATTCTACTTTATTTCTCCTTTCATTAGATGCTCTCATCCCACTAGAATTATCTATCATTATTACTGGTCTTTGTGGCCTAGGCCAAGAAAAGACATGGCCTTGTTTAAAATCTACAGTATCCCTCTCTAGTGTTTTTCGTTTCTGTTGTATAGTTTTGCGTTCATATACATTAACATTGTCAGTGACTGTACTCATGGCTTTATCATCAACAATTTCAGAAAACTTTTCATACAATGTCTCTTGTTGTTGCATAATATTGGTAGCAAGAGTTTCTTCCTGTGGTCTAAAAAACTCATTCATTAATTTTAAATAGCTGCAGCTTGCTTCTAAATTTATCTTTTGCCATTTACTTAGCAGTTCTGGATACTGGGACCTCAATATTTGTAGGCCCCTAGGAATTACTTTGAACTGAAGACATGCTTCAAAATGAAACCTTTGTAGCTGTAGCTTTTTAAGCTTAAATGCATCATTTTCTATACTATTAACCAACTGTCTTAGTTTATAATGATCAATATTAGTACCTTCCTCTTGCAGTGTCCCTTCATTCGAAGCCAACTCTACTATCAGGATTCTCAGTGCTTTTCAGCATCTCCATACCCTTAGTCTGTTTCATTGTTTCAACTTGTTTCAATGGGTTATAATCTAGTTCAATGTTATTCTGAGTATTCCTTTCTGCCATACTCCAGCTAGCTGAAAAAACAGCAATGAGTAACAAGAAACAGGCAAACAACCAGCTGGTAAACATAAACTGTTCCATCAAACAAGTAAATGTAGCAGCAAAGAAAAATATGGTTGCAGTTGTACTAAGTATAGCTCCAGACCACATAAAATAAACCAAGAACTTTAATA
Source organism: Protopterus annectens (assembly GCF_019279795.1). Taxonomy (NCBI): domain Eukaryota; kingdom Metazoa; phylum Chordata; order Ceratodontiformes; family Protopteridae; genus Protopterus; species Protopterus annectens. Next base: position 1,181,718,273 of record NC_056733.1, on the reverse strand, counting down.
TTCGGTAAGCGCTTTCACAACTGTCCGTGGCTTCTTCAGACCATATACAATTATAAAAACACACACAAAGAGGTTTATAAAGCTGTCCCTGTATACCTCATTAACCTGAAAGACCACTCCCAGTCAATCAAGCTACTATAGACACACCCTCTTTTAAAAGCATCAGTGCATTCATCTACATTGCATAGCAATGACATCATCACACTCGATAGATGCTTATATATATGAATTTGTGACTTGGTTTATTTTAAATCATTTAGCAATGATATATATTTTATAATACTTGGTTGTCTATTGTAATTAAATGAAGAAAGTGGGAAGAAGCAAACGGAGCATCTGTCAAATGTAATGACATCATTGCACATGCACAGAGGCGCTGCAATGACACTTTTTCATTTCTAACATTTCTAACTTTTGGAAATGGAATATAACACAACAAGGGTGTAATATAAGTATATCTTAAGTGGAACAGACTTGCTGAACAAGTTTAACAGTCAACAATGTGGTGGGAAGAATTTGAGTTTTAAAATGGAGTTTGAATACATGGCATGGGTAACTTGCTTGCATTTTAAACTGCAGCTTTATTTACACTGTTAGAAGTAGCAGGAATGTATAGAAGGCTAGACCTAGATTTGTTATTGTAATAATTTTTAAGTAAAAGCATATATCTGAAGCAAAGCAGATCACACAGAGCAATATAATTCTAGTAAAGAATATATAATGAACAGAGACTTTCAGTATCATTGCTGTTTAAATAATGATGCTTAGCATAATATATTGCATCTGACATGCTGCTGATAGAAGCAATGTTCTGAAATGTTTCCAAATATTAAATGCTTGTAGATGCCTATGAATGCTTTGACTGTTGAAATAGACTTTTAATGTGCTATAAGAAATGTATTTTAAAAGTAATACTACGCAATGTAGATGAATGTACTGATGCTTTTAAAAGAGGATGTGTCTATAGTAGCTTGATTGACTGGGTGTGGTCAATCAGGTTAATGAGGTATACAGGGACAGCTTTATAAACCTTTCTGTGTGTGTTTTTATATTTGTATATGGTCTGAAGAAGCCACGGACAGTGGTGAAAGTGCTTACTGAATATTAAAGTTCTTGATTTATTTTATGTGGTCTGGAGCTATACTTCATACCACTGTTACCATAGTTTTCTTTGCTGCTATTTTTTAAGCAAACTAACCAATGAGAAAGCCCAAGACTGAGCCTTTTTCCAGCAATCTCAAAGTCAGATGGGTCCTGAGCCACACACTTCTGCCACAAGGGTGCAGGAAAGCCCTTTAATTTAACATGCCTGCTTTTAATGCTTCAGTCAAACCAAAAAGTCCAGATTCAGCAAGTGCTAGAATTTTAAAGTGCAGAATAAAAGAGTCACAGCAGTGGAAAACAGCAAAAATGAAACGGCAATGAAGCAAATTACAGTTCAAAAAGTGCAATACAACCTTAAGATATACTTTTTTGTTTGTTTTGTTGTTGAAAACAGTGTATGCCTTGGATTTAGTTCAGAATCAGATTCACTCCAGATCTCTGGTTAAGGTTGCCAAACTCTCAGCAGCTCTGCCAAACTGAGCTGGACTCAACAGTATAATGTATCTGAAACAATCTTATCTGCTACCCACCACTGAGTGAGGAACCCACACCCTGCTTGTAGGCATGCTGCCCTGGTACATGTTTTGCCCTTTCGTAAGTGTGATCCTTATCTGTAAAGATATGCAAAATAGGTGTCCATGCATAGAATCCCGTGCAGTGAATGGCATGCCAAATACCACTTCCAGTATTCCATAGAAAACAGGTGACTGGGCTGTATGTAAACAAATTCTTTATCAGGTAACCTGGACTAAATGCTGAGCATAACATGCACACTAGCTACACTATTACTATTCTGGGAAGGTGGCTGGGGATGATTTGGTACTATTTGTAGAGGTAGTTTTGTTAAGCCAGTGTCTAACCACCATTATGGTCCAACCATAAAACCTTCACTACTTATTTCTAACTCAGTTCCATACTTCAAAATAACTTTTTCCCTGACAGCAACACAGCTCTATTACCACTATAACTGTTCAGCAAGAACTGCCATGTTTTTTCATGCAATGCCAAAAAGAAACAACTCAATCTTTGTACTATACTACCAACTGTTATCTAAGTTTATATAAGTTCTGATATATACTGATAATTTTTATACTGTCTATGTATTCTACTTTTATATTTTTTTTTAATTTTTGCATATTTCTGCTTTAAAGAAAAAATGTTGTCAAGTGTCTATATTTTTATTTGACTGTATTAATTGTGGAGCTTTTCTCCCCAGACCCCCACTGAAAATGGGTTCCTGACCCAGTGGACTTTCCCTGTCAACAAATGTTAAATAAATAAATAAATAACCATATATCTCTATATTTATACCTATCTATCTATCTATCTATCTATCTATCTATCTATCTATCTATCTATCTATCTATCTATCTATCTATCTCTATATTTATACCTGTCTATCTATCGATCTATCTAGCTAGCTATTTTGTTTATTTCACATTTGTTGACCGGGTTGGTCCAGCTGAGTTACAAAAAAAAAAATTTTCAGTGGAGACCCATAGAGAAAAGCTCCAATAATATCTGCAGCAAAAAAGTAAAAGAAACATTATACATAAGATTATAAAAGTAGAGTACAAACCGGAATGCCAGTATACAGAACAAATTATAGTTGTCACATAAGAAAGTGTGAGTACTAAAAATATAAACATACAAATATTTGTTACAGTGCTGAAAAGCTAGCATGCTCTAATATTTACAAGAATTAGAAGCAATGCCAAGACGCCTCCTAAGTAGAGGTTGTATAATGTGAATAGATAGAGGTATACATGAGGGTAAGTGGGGTGATTGCAGTGACAAATATTGAAGTTAAGCAGGTGATCTTTTAGTGTCTTTTTAAAGTTGTTGGCATGAGTTATACTTCTGATATGTAATGGGAGTTTGTTCCAGCTATGAGACACAGAGTATTTATAAAGGTTTTTGCCTATATTTTTACAGGGTTTATAGGTCAGTAGTAAGAACTGGTTGGAACTACAAAGAAGACGATTGGGGGTGTAATAGGACAGCAGTTTGGAAAGTGATGAGCAGGAAGTGGGGTTATTTAGAAGGGAGCGAGCAGTCTGGAGTTGAGTGAGAGTAAGTTGATGTAGGAGTTCAAGCCAGTGAACCAGGAAGTGGTGGGAGGAGTAGGGATGATTTGCAGCAAATCTATCAACTTTATCGTATGTTGATTCAAGTTAGTGAATAAGGGAAGAGTGTAGGTTAGTCAGGATAAAGGAAGGCATAGAGTAGGCTGAGTAATAAGAAAGTCTGAGCAAGGGTATGCTTGGATTCTGCACTAAGGTATTTTTTTATTTCTGTAAAGTAAGCCTAATTTTTGGTGGGTTTTTCTGATGCTTTGCTGGATACATAGGTCAAATATTAGTTGGTCATCAATAATGGTGCCAAGGAGTTTAGTTTGTGTTTCAACTTTTATAATAGTGTTGTTGAGAGAAGAGATTCTAAAGGTAGATTTACAGTGGAGATGGAGTTAGGCAGACAAAGGAAGAGCTTTGTTTTATTGGGATTTAGGATGAGCTGATTGTCATAAAGCCATCTTTCTACAAAAGAAAAGGACTTTTATGCAGTAGGCAACAGGTCTGACAAGTTTTCAGAAACAGATATCAATGTGGAGTCATCTGCATACTGGACAATAGAGGAGTGACTGCAAGAAGTATGGAGGTTATTGGTAAAGATGTTGAATGGCATAGAGCCAAGTATGGAGACTTCGGGTACCCCAGTTTGGATAGAGAGGAAAGGGAAGCAAGTATTAAGCCATCTCTAACTGATTGTTGTCTGCTAGAGAGGTAGCTCGAGAACCAGTTGAGAGCAGCGTGAGAGAGGTTGAGACAGGATAGTTTTGAGAGAAGCAGAGAGTGAGAAAGTGTTGAAGGCTTTAGATAGATCGAGGAACAGACAAGATACAAGTTTGTTGTTGTCTCTGTTCATAGTAACAGTTTAATGAAGGAAATAAGGGCAGAGGGGGTGCTGTGTTTAGGGTGAAACCTGTGTTGTGTAGGAGTGAGGAGATTGTCTTGGATAAATATGTAATTGGTTGAGAGAGGATACATTTTTCAAGGATTTTATACAGAGGAGAGAGGATAGCAATGGGTCAGAAGTGGCTAGGTTCAGATGAATTACTACTCCTGTGTAGAGTTATAGTGTAGAACTACAGAGTCCCAATAACTGATTGTGTTTTGTTGCTCTGTGTGGACTTCTCACTCCTACTTGGCTCATCCCTCCCCCTTCCCTTCTTCCCATGCTACTTCTCCCTTTACCTCCATATCTCCTCCCCACAGGTGAACTTCCTCCCCTTAATCTATTTCCCAGAGGTGCTATCTGCGGTACCATCTTTATAAAGTAAAAGCAAAGGAGATAGCATGTCCAGCACTCCCGATACACTCTAGCGATTAGGCTGCTCGTCTTGCTTCCAGGTAGGTCTGGAATCAGCTATTTAGTGGACCAATATATGTAGTTAATAACGTATTTGTTAATAACAACTGCTGCCATTGCTTTCATGTAACGCTCTAATTTCCTTTACAACCAAACTTATCGTACAACTAGGGCCCTTCATTTTACTGTGTAGCAAACTAGCCAAGATATCAGTGTGCATTTTAGCTATAATGAAGTAACAACTGTTAGTATTTAGAAGGACTTAAATTGCTGCTGCATAGCCCTATGCTATTTTTGTACCAGCTGCTGCATAAACCCCTTGAAATAGTGCTAACTGATACTGCTCAGGAATTGTTTGTTTGTTAACTACTGTGGTTCAGCGCTCAGTGATTTTCGGTGAATAACTGTTGGGTTTTACATGTAACACTAGAGCTCGTATACTGCTAACAACCAACGAGCTTCTGTGGCTGAAAGAGAACTGCTGCAGAGTATATATCTGCCTTTAGGATTTTCATGTGCATGTATTGTGTTAGCAACCAATGAACTCCTGTAACTGAATAAGAATTGCTTTGAATGTATATTTGTTGTCTGTCTTTTTATTTCCTGGCTGTACCCCCCTACCTACACTCACTCTTTATCCAGCCTCTGTCTGTGCCCCCTATTAGTACTACCTATCCCACTTGCCCTATAAACGCTAACCTACCTCTCTCCTTCTCTCTCTTTACAGCTTGCTTTCTCAGGTGCTGCCCCTTTACAAATTATAAATCGGGAATACCCCCTTGCACAGGAAGACTACCTCGGACTGCCTGCTCTAAAGTGTGTTTCTCTTGAAAACATCAAAACCTAGCGTGTATGTACCTTATCTTACACACGGAAACTATCTAATGCAAACTGTAACCTACCCTCGGCGAGCACGTTAGCAGCCTACTGCAGCCCTTTACTGGGTCTATATTAGAAGTTCAAACGCACAGGTGTCCGAATGCCTTAACATCGAATTGGAAAGTTCGAAATGTCAAAATAGCGAAGCCGTGCAACACCAAATTTTTTCCCAGGGAAAAAATTCAGTGGGCTGTTTCTACAGCTTTGCTATTTCCTCCACTGTGGTGCGATTTTGGAGTTGATATATTTAAGTAGGGGGGTGTGGGGGGGCAAAGCTCCCCTCATTAGGAACATTTTTTTAGTGTACGTGTGTTTTTTATTTTGTACCGGAACAGCAATTTTTTTTTCCTGGGAAAAAAATCACTGTTCTGAGTGTTTGAAGTTATTGCACTTTGAACTTCTGGGTTCGGCATATCCATATTCAAACTAATTGCAGTTTGACTATGTGATATAGACTCCCCTTTACCCCACCTCTAGTTGCTTTGTACCTTAATCTTTCCCCAAAGACCCCTGCTATATTTATGGAATAACCAAAGGAAATATTTCAGTAACAGTACCGCCAACTATTAACTCTGTCTCTCATCTCCATTTCACCACTAAGTGGAAGCATACACCCACTACAGTGAAATGCACGCTTGTACATCCTTGCCGTTCTCACTACCATACTTAATTTTAATTTTAAAGCTAATGCTTTAGATTACAGATATAACTGCTATGCCCTATACCACTGAATCTGGTTATATCCCACTTCAGTTTACCTACCCTCTGACTATAACACAGTCCCAACTACAGAGTCCCAGTAACTGATTGTTTTTGTTTCCTCTGTGTGGACTTCTCACTCGTACTTGGCTCATCTCGCACTGTTCTCCCAACTGGCTCACTCCACTCCCCTACCCTGACCCCAAATCCCACATGCCCCCAATGCCTGTACATTTATAGCTAACCAAACCCTTCCCTCCAGTCACACCCATCCTCCAATTGACCCCACCCATGCCCAGTCACATGCAAACCCCACACACTCCAACTATGACTAGTCTCTCCTCACACACATCAGTCCTAACCAGCTTTCTTATCTCCCTCTCCTGTCTAACCTTTCTTACACATCTCCCTAACACACACCCACCTCAAACCCCCAAGCCACCATCCCCTACCTCCCATTTACATCTACTACTTTTAGCCAAATTTTGCCTGAACTCTATTGCTCCAAACCAACCAATTTTTTCAAACCCATCATACTCCCAACTCCACCCTCCCATCACCCCTTTCAAATCATCAACTCTAAAAAAAAAAGTTCCCCTTTACAACCCTTCCTCCCTATCTTCCATACACCACCTCCATCAGCTCTTCCTCTACATCTCCCTCTCTCTGTCAGGTGACATCCACCCAAACCCAGGACCCAACTCGACCAGACATCTAAGTAGCAACCCTAGCAAACTCCTCAAACCTAAAGCCATCCGACTCCCCACCTTCAATACAGAAAGCCTCAAAAATAAAATCCCCAACCTACACGCTTGGCTTGCTCACAACCAACTTGACAAAACCGCTATCTCTGAGACCTGGCTTAAACCTTCCATCACTGACAATGAAATCCTTCTTCCTGGCTACGAAATCCTTCATAATTTTAGAACCCAGAAAAAAGGAGTTGGAGTGGCTATTATCTACTCCTCCACCCATACACTAGCTCCATACACCAACCCCATCCCTATCTTTTCCAATGCTGAAATAACAATAGGCTATTTAAAACTTAACAATTTAAAATCTTTATGCATCAGCTCCATCTATATCCCCCCAGCCAATAATACCAAAACATTAGAAAACATACTACCCTGGTTTAGCTCCAATATCAGACCCAAAACCTATATCCTTGGCGATGTTAACATTAACTGGGCCTCTCTCAACTCTGACACCCCATCCCATTCAATCAATCTATACAACTTCACCCAACTTATAAACCTTTCAACCAGGCCAAACAAAGATAGAACCTCTGGTACCATCATAGACTGGATACTCACTACACATCCCTACCTTGCCTCACATGCCGGTCTTCTACCCGATCCTCTCAGCAACAACCTACCTGCCTTCATTGACCACATATCCTTCCCCCTCCACAAAAACATCACAAATATATCCAAACCCGCAACTTAGCCTCCTTCAACTCTGAAATATTCTCAGAATGCCTGAAACACACTGACTGGTCACCCCTTCAAAAAGTCCCACTAGACAATGCAGTATCCTATTTTAACAATACATTCCTAACCATCCTAAATCAGCAAGCCCCCCTTAGATCCAAACTAATCAAATCAAATCCCTGCCCCTGGCTATCCTATCAAATTAAAAATATTATGCATCAACGAGACATAGAATGGAAACAATACCAAAAACAAAACACCACCAACTCCCTCCTAGAATTTAAACAACTGCAGGACTTAGCGAAGAAATTAATAACTAAAGATCTCAAGGCCTACTACAACAAACTCCAATCCATGCACTCATCTAATCCAAAAAAATTTTGGAGCTCCATTTCCTTCATCCTGGCAATAAAAGCAACTCATGCCCAGACCCCACTCTCACCAACCTAGAAATTGCTACTAATTTCAACCAATTCATCAGAGATTGCATAGCAAAACTATCCAACTCCTTCCCTAACCCCCCTCCTGCCCCCCCCCACCAGCAAACCTCCTCCTTCCTCCCCCTTTATCCTAAAACCCATCCCCACAAACACAATAAAAAGACTTCTCCTCAAGCTAAAACCTTGTTGTAATGCACCAGACAATCTACCCTCACCTTCCTCAAGCAATCTGCTGAAACCATCGCATATCCCATATCTATTATCATAAACAGATCAATACAGGAATCATACGTCCCAACCATCTGGCGCCAAGCATACATCATCCCACTACACAAAGGTGGTAAAAACATAGACACAACCAATTTTAGACCCATAGCCATACTCTCCCCTCTCTCAAAAATACTAGAAAAAATTATCTGTGCACAAATCATGCAATATCTAACCCTGAACAAACTCCTCTCCCACACCCAACATGGTTTCCACGCCAGCCACAGAACCATCACTGCTCTCCTTTCCTTTCTAGAGACTATCAGCCTAGCACATGATAATGGCAAATATGTATCATCGCTATTTTTAGACCTTTCAAACGTACTCGACACCATCTGCACTCCTTACTCCTATCCCAGCTCTCATCCTTACATCTCTCTGCCTTCACCCTTGCCTGCTTCACCAGCTACCTATCCAACCACCAACAAGCCATCCAGTGGAAAGAATCTACCTCTCCTTTCCTACCTACACCCACCGGGGTCCCTCAAGATTCAGTACTAGGCCCTCTGCTCTTTAACATATTTATCAACAACTTCTACCTCTCCATCCCTGAAGCCTCCATTATCCAATATGCAGATGACTCTACCATCATCTCCTCAGCCTCCTCCCCCTCTGAACTGCTACTAAAAACCCAACTTGCCTTTTCCAAAACAGAATCCTGGATGAAATCCAATCACCTTGCCCTAAACGCTACCAAAACAAAACTAATGATCTTTATCCCCACTAGAAACTCCACTTTAGACAGAAACCTATTCTGCATTACAAGCCAAAATAAAACCCCATTGGAAATAGTTCCCTTGACCAAACTGCTAGGCATCATTATTGATGAAAACCTAAAGTCTGACTCCCACTCCCCTATTTACCAACCTCCAACTAGGCCTGCACTCCAAACTGGAATCTGGCTATCACAAAATTAGCAAATTCGCAACCAACTCCAAAAATTCATCTCATCACTGCCACTCACTACTCACCCTGAAATGGCTAGAACTCCCCAACTACCTTAGATATTTACAACTTACCACTACCCACAAGCTCATCTTCAAACCTGCTGATTGTCCATCCCTGGCCACAGCCCTAATACCCTACAATCCCTCCCACTCCCTAAGATTCAAAAGCCAAAATCTGCTTCAAGTACACAAACCCTCTCATCTCCCAGGCCAACTATTACTAGTCTGCACAATAGCTAAACTATGGAACTCTCTCCCCTCTCAACTACGCAACATACCTAACCCTAATAACTTCAAAACTCATCTGATCTCACACCTGTCCACCAAATGGGAATGTCCTTCTCATACTCCTACCTAAAGCACCTCCTTCAGTTTTTTTCTTTTTTTTACTCTCTCTTTTTTTTCCAAAAGAATTAATAGATACACGACTACCTAATGAGCATTTTCTTTGCGAGACTGGTTTAAATGTGCATAATTTGATTTCATGTTCCACTAATGCTACTTAATGCTTCTGACTAAATATTGTCTATTGATATTAATGTAATGTAATGTAATGTAATGTAATTTTCTTGTGGAGCTTTTCTCCCTGGGCCTCCACTGAAAATGGGCCGACATGGCCCACTGGACTCTCCCGGTCAACAAATGCAATAAATAAATAAATAAATAAGATTTCTAGTGGTCAGGAACTGTGGGTGGGAGGATGGCATAATGGTTAAGGTGCTTACCTTGCATCACAAAATGCAGGGCTTGATTCTCACATGGGGTAATTGGCTAGGCTTAAAATGACCAACAAGGGCAGTTAGCCTTTTACTGATCTATTAATTAAAATAGAGACAGGAAAGGCAAAAGAGTCAGCAGCTATTCTAAGGAAGTGAGGAGGAAGGTTGTCAGTAGAGGGAGAGCAGAGTTTAAGTTTCAGGAGTAGTTTGCTGATGTAGGACATAGAGAGAGGTTTGAATGAGAAAGTGTTGGTATTGTCAGTCTGAATGAGTGGGGTAGAGTGATTTGTGTTACAGGCATCTGTAGTAGAAGAGGAGTTATTAGGAATGAGACTGGCAATAGTCTCTATGAAGTATTTGTTAAGAAGTGTTGCAGTCTCTGTTGGGGTGTTGTTAGGGAAGGGGTTGGGGGTAGTGGAGGTACTAGGATGGAGAATTTTGTTAATAGTACTCCAAAATCCTTTAGGGTTGGAGTAGTGGTTAGTTTGAGTGTGGATGTAGTAGTTTTTCTTATCGTGGTGGATGTTTTTTTAGTGACGTTTCTAAGTTATCTGTAGTCCTGTAATTGTGAAGGTGATTTAAATTTTAACCAGAGTTTCCAAGTCTTATCTCTTTTTACCATGATGGAGAGAGTATTTCTAGTGAGCCAGGGTGCATAGTTGGATTTCACCCTTATTTTCCTTATAGGAGCTAGGGAGTTCAGGATGTCCAGAAAGATGTGGTTAAATTTAAATTCAGTTTCATTACTGGGCAGAGTGTGCAGGGAAGACCAGTTTCTAGAGGAAAGATAATTATTCAGGGTATCTAGGTTAAAGTTGGTGAGTTTTCTACAGTCTTTGTAGAGGTGAGGTCTCTGTAGTTGGGGGGAGTAATGATAAATGCAAGTTGACTGTTGGTCACTTATGGTGTGGAGGAGGTACAGGGATTATGGTATATGTGAGGTTTGTTAGTGAGGATCCAGTCTAGAGTGGACTTGGGTATGCTTTTATGTAGGTAGGTGGGGGTGGAGATCAGTTGGGAAAAGCCATGGAAACTGATGCTGTGTTGGGGGAGTGAATATTTAGGTCATTCCAATCGATGCTAACATCTCCAAGGATTAAAGTTTCATAGGCAATATTTTGTGATAACCATAAAAGTATTTGTTCAAGGATTGGGATTTTTTTACCGGGTGGGATGTAGATGGATGCAATAGCAATTTGTTTGTGGGTATTTAAGTGACAGTTTAGAATGAGAAGCTTTGCAGGTTGAAAGTTTCGGATGGAGATAGTAAGTGGGGAGAGATTAAGCTGTTCGGAATACAATATGGCGACACCGCCACCTTTTTTTGGTTATATATCTAGTCTGTATATATTGAACCTGGAGGTAAGATTTCAGTATCTGAAATGTGGGGTTTAAGCCATGTTTAAGATAGGGATAATATATGGGGTTTGTTAGAGGCTATCCAGGAGGGAAAGTTGGTAATTTTATTGACCAAGCTTTGTGTGTTTAATGAGATGATGGTTAGTTGTTTGAGGGGGGGGGGGTGTTTGGCGATAGAAGAGGGGATGTGGGGGTAGTATTAACAGATAGGGTGAGAGTGGTAGGGTTGGGTAGGCCTGGGATTGTATGAATGTCAGCAGAGAGCAGTAAGGAAATGTAGAAGAGGATTGTTTGAGAAGTGTGGAGGACATATGTGGAAAGTTTAAGTTTCAGTTCTGGAGAAGTAGAAGTAGTGGAAAGGATGTAGAGTTTAAGAAGGTAGATGTAGGAGACCCAGAATAGTGAGGATGAGATAGTGTAGAAATGATTACTGTTATTTATAGTAGGTAGGCAGGTGCTGAAGGGATATATATATATATATATATATATATATATATATATATATATATAGAGAGAGAGAGAGAGAGATAAGATATATAGATATAGAGAGATATATATACCGTATATATATATATATATATATATATATATATATATATATATATATATATATATATATATATATATATATATATATATATATATATATAGTTATATGTATATACATACATGGGTCTATTTCAGTAAACCAAAATACCATATCACTGACTTTTAGAAAACCAAGACCAGAACACCAACGTCTCATATGAGTGAAACATTACAATACCAACATTCAGAAGACTGAACATTTGGATTGCCGACAGTCCAAGGTGATTGAACAGGAAATCCACTCATTACCACACTGTGGTGTATTCTTGGAGTTAGTATACATAATTTGCAAGGGTTGTGGGGGGTGGAGGGGGTGATAGATGTTACTATACATTATTAATATTGTCTCACTTGTCTGATATGATTTCCAGCTATCCCAGGAGCTTCTTGCAAGGCATCCACCATACTGTGTTTGGTAACAAGTACAAATTTTTAAAGATACAGCTTATCATTTATATGGGATGACTTTAGAGCTGTGCAGTGAATACAGTCAATGCCTTACACAGTCGGGCAAATGAAAGTTAGGTAATTGAAGTTTCAGTCATTTGAAATTTCGGCGATGTGGTCTTGATTATTTAAAAGTCAGTTATATGGTATTTTGCACTTGTGAAGTAGACCCATATACAGTGGATATAAAAAATGTACACACTCCCTGTTAAAATGCAATGTTTTTGTATATAAAAAAATGAGACAACAATAAATCATTTAAAAACGTTTCCCACCTTTAATGTGACCTATAACCTGTACAAATCAATTGAAAAACAAACAAGTCTGTTAGGGAAAAAAAAAAACGTACGATACGGTGGTTGCATAAGTGTGCACACTCTTAAACTAATACTTTGTTGTATGTGCACTCCCTTAAATTAATACTTTGTTGAACCACCTTTTGATTTAATTACAACATTCAGTCCTCTTGGGTAGGAGTCTGTCAGCAGGGCACATCTTGACTTGGCAATATTTGCCCACTCTTCCTTGCAGAAGTGCTCCAAATCTGTCAGATTGCAAGTTCATCTCTTGTGCACAGCCCTCAGGTCAACCCACAGATTTTCTATTGGATTTAGGTCTTGGGTCTGGTTGGGCCATTCCAAAACTTTAATTTTCTTCTGGTGAAACCATTCTTTTGTTGATTTGGATGTATGCTTGGGATCATTGTCTTGTTGAAAGGTGAACTTTCTCTTCATCTTCAGCTTTCTAGCAGACACCTGAAGGTTTTGGGCCAAAAGTGACTAGTATATGTAACTGTTCATAATACCCTCCACCTTGCCTAAAGCCCTAGTTCCAGGTGAAGAAAAGCAACCCCAAAGCATGATACTGCCACCGCCATGCTTCACCGTGGGGATGGTGCTCTTTTGGTGAAGCAAAGTGCTGTTTTTGCGCCAAACGTACCTTTTGGAGTTCTGGCCAAAAAGTTCAACCTTGATCTCATCAGACCATAACACATTTTCCCACATGCTTTTGGGAGACTTGATGTATTGTTTTGCAAATTTTAGCCAGGCCTGGATGTTTTTCTGTGTAAGAAAAGGCTTCTGTCTTGCAACCCTACCCAATAGTCCAGACAAATGGAGAATATGGGATATTGTTGTCACGTGTACACAAACAGTATGTGCCAGAAATTCCTGCAGCTCCTTCAGTATTGCTGTAGGTCTCTGGCAGCCTCCCTAACCAGTTTGCATCTTGTTTTTTCATCTATTTTGAAGGGATACCCAGTTCTTTGCAACCTCACTGTTGTCCCATATTTTCCCCACTTTTTGATGACTATCTTCACGGTGTTTAATTAAATTCTGTGGAAAATGTTTTGTACCTTTCTCCTGACTGATACCTTTCAACAATGATATCTCTTTGATGTTTTGTAAGCTCTCTGTGACTCATGGGCTTTTGCTATAGCAGGCAACTGAATAAATGTTAGGAAAATCTTACTAGGAGAGCTGAACTTTATTTGGGGTTAATCAGAGTCTCTTTAATTGATGGTAGGTGCGTACCCAAGAAGACTGAATGCTGTAATTAAATCAAAAGGTGCTTTAACAAAGTATTAGTTTAAGGGTGTGCATACTTATGCAACCAGCGTAATTTATGTTTTTTATTCTTTATATTTTTTTCCCCTAACAGATTTGTTTGTTTTTAATTGAATTTTATAGGTCACATTAAAGGTGGGAAAAGTTTTGAAATGATTTACAGTGGTCTCATTTTTTTATATCACAAAAAACTGGCATTTTAACAGGGGTGTGTACACTTGATATCTATCTATCTATATATATATATATATATATATATATATATATATATATATATGTGTGTGTGTGTGTGTGTGTGTGTATGTGTATGTGTATGTGCATGCGTATGCGTATGCGTGTGTGTGTGTGTGTGTGCGTGTGTGTGTGTGTGTGTGTGTGTGTGTGTGTGTGTGTGTGTACACATACATGTTTACAAACATCTAGCACCACAAAGAGTTGTTTAATAAAATGTATATATGTTTGTATCTACACACACAGTTTATTCTTTCCGGCACACCATGATGCCTGTTAAATGGAAGGCTTGTAAAGTCAAGTCCTTCCATGCAGAGAATGAGATCTTGCTGTAAGCCCTCTTTCTCCATGGTTTGCAGATGTTCAGCTAGCAGACATCTGAATGACCTGACCATGAAAATGTCTGGTCGGATGCAGTTAGTGATATTAATACTGTTAGTGGTCAAGGCAGTGGCTGCAAGTAGGTTAGATGCCAGGCCATCTACATGATCTGTGATGTCCAAAAGTGTGCTGCCAGCCTGGCACAGGATGTGTTTAGATGTGTGTGTGGATGTATGTGTGTAGCATTTCAGCTAAAACACCATTAACAAAGATAGTTTAATTCTTTGCCTGTTTGTGTAGGGTATTCCACATTGTAGGGTGCTGGAAACTGATGCTACAAGAATCTCCATTAGGTATGTGGCACTTTGTGGAATGTGTGCGGCTTAATTGTGTAGTATACTGCATATCACTAAATGAAGTTTCCCTTGTTGAGTAAGTCTACAAAAAGAAGTGCATTTGCACAAAATAAAGTCCTGTCTTATTATTTTCTTCCATTGTGTGCCAAACTGATAATTTCTTCACTAGGTTTAAAATAATTGTAACATGTCTTTTTTATTGTGGGAACTTTCATTTGGTGTTTTCACAGGTAATGTAATATCTGACTCCTCCCCCAAGGAGGCACCCATGCCTGAAGGTGAAAATGACTATGAGAATGATGGCAGTGAACAGTTAGCATGGTCAGGGAGGATGGAGTCTGTGTTGGATACAGAGAATGCGGAATCCAGATCCTTACCCAGTCAGTGAACTTAGCTTCTATGGTCTATATGCCCATGGAACCCAGCTCAGATAAACAGACAATGCAGGGCAGGTTGTCCTTGACAGATCTAGCTAGGAAGGTATGACTTCACCTGCAGTAAAGGATATGCCGTCTACCACAAGCTCTATTGGTCATAGATTCGTAAGAGGTTATTGGCTAACAGCCCTGGAACCTTTACAAGCCTAGCCATATTTATTCCAAGTTGCCTCAATTGTCAGTAGTTAGGTGGGTGAAGTTTGCAGAGGAATGAGTGTATGATAACTAATAATGACTGCCTATGTCCATGAGGGAAATAGGTACCACCATGGGGAGGACATGATTGGTTAGAATGCTGGTGGATGTAGATACCTTGGGTATCAGCTCCCTGAAGTTGCTGTGTCAATGTCTGCAACACAGCACATGTGCAGCACCATTACAGAGGCAAAGACTAGTATATCCTCAATCACTGCAGATAAGGTGTGTGTTCTACAATGTGTGGGAGATGGTCTGAGGGACAGCATGCCCCATAGATGTGAAAACCTAGATAAGATCCAAAATCTGCTTGCATGATTAAGGATTCCATGCTCACAGGACATGTACCAGACAAGTTATGTGGCCATTTCACTTCTGCTTCCAGTGTGGAGGGCCATGGTGAGTGTGGGAGGCCAAGGTCAGTCACATGGAGGACTGCCACTTCCACCTCACCATGCAGTGTGGAAGTGCGTTAGGTCAGATGTGGACATCAACAGGTGCATAAGACTCATGCCACAGACACATCACGTGTAGGTCATTACTCATATTCAGGAAGCACACTGAGACCCTCAAAGGTGAAGTATCTCACACTGAACAGGATGCTCACATATCTCTTGTTGGAGACCTGAACCAGTCCATAACAACCCTCAACAATGCTGCAACATCTGCTGAATCTGTGTCCTGGCTTAAATACACACATTCAACTGCAGTACCCCCCCCCCCACACACACACACACACACACACACACACACACACACACACACACACACACACACACACACACACACACACACACACATGGTGATAATTACCCATCCCAAATCATACATACACTACACAACGTTTATTATAGTTAGAACAGCAAGGATACATTTCCCTGAGCAAGACACAATGCATTATATTCCCCCCAGCAGTTCAAATGATGAAAACTGTGCCCTGTCCTTGGGTAGTCTATGTCTGTTGCAGTATATGTACGAATAAGCAGAGCCTGGTTATGGTTTTGAATGCATCAGATTTAATCTTCTGTCTGTAATTTAATCTGGCTGAAAGCAAGGGGCCAGCTTCTGCCTCTTGGTGAGTGCTATGGCATAGTACATCTACCTTTGTCTAGCACAGTCCTGTCCTACTGTTGGCTCCTTCACTATGTCCTCATCTAGCTCATGCTGTGCTACATGCTGCAGTGGGACACATTTATCCTGCATGTACACTCCGTGCTGCAACTATTTTCCCAATATTATGTTATGTAACATTACACATGCTGAGACTGTCTTTGTACATGTGACAAGGTCATAGTGCAGGCCACCTGCAGATGCATCCAGGCAATGAAACAGTGCCTTCAGTATCCTAGACACACACTCAGAAATTACCTTGGTTCGTGACAGCATATAGTTGTAGTAATTGCCTGTCATGATCTATAGATTTTTTATTTACTCCAGGGCATATCCATCAGTAAGGTTACTCTGGAGAGAATTACCCTTCACAAAATGTTGATATATATCACACATTTGCCATATGTAGGATTCATGGGAATTACCTGCAAGGCCAGCAAGCACACTATAGACTACACCCAATGCATTATCGATCGCCAGGCAGATGGAGAGATAACCTTTATAGCACACCAGGTCGTCACTTATTTCAATGTGAGTGCAGTCTGTTACTCCCCTCTACATCAAGGTTAAGGGCTATATTATAAAAGTCAAACGTGGTGTTGGTTCTCTCCTCTGTATTACAAGAAAACCACACATACTCCCCCACATGCTACAGTATGATATCAAGGAAATGGTAGAGTAGCCTTCAGGCAGATGCCTGAGATACTCCTACTGTGTCCCCGTTGGTCACTGGAAGATTCCTGTATCAAGTATTGGCAAAGGCAAACATACTTTGTTATCCACTGGGATAGTTAATCCATGACTTCCAAGAGCTGGCAGATGAGGGCAACATATCTTAACCAGTCCCTGTATGGTGACACTATTCACATGGTAGTGTCTGTAGTATCTGCATCGTGAAGGGTATGAAATCGTAATCATGGCTGGATGACACAGTGTTTCTTAGTGTGCTGACACACAAGAATGAGACTACTGACAGTGGGGGACAGCATCTTGCATATACCCTAAAATCATTCTACCTTTCCTCGCCTGTATCTCAAGAATTTTATCATGGTCATATTTTAATAACATTGCTCATTACCATGTCATCATACCGCCATTAGCATACAATGCAGGCAGCTACTCCTTTCTTCTCTATAACCTCTAACAATGGTACCAACATTACCTCAGATACTACAACCCGCCTACTAGGTGTAACAATTGATAATCATCTCAGCTATGATGAACACATCAACTCCACTATAAAGTCTGTTAACAAAAAACTTGGCACCCTCTATAGAATCAAACCCTTCCTTACCCCTTCTGCAAGGAAAACTATTGCCCAAACCCACCTCATTTCCACTCTTTTCTATGCCTCTGTTATATATACTAACCTATCCAAAAACAACCTCTCTAAACTCTCCACCCGTTATAATAGCATAGCTAGATTCATCACATGCTCCCCCTTTAAAACTCACCACTGCCTTAACCTCAAACAACTAGGATGGCTAGAATTGCAAAACCATATACTCTGTCAACAATTACTTATTACTCAAAAGATCCTATACCACCCTAACAACACCCCTATCCTCACTAATCTAATTACACCATATACAAATCTAGCCACACTACGATCTGCTAATAAGCTTCTAGTTTCCTCAAATAAAGCTAACAACGAAGCTAAGGATTCACTCTTCTCAAACACTGCAGGAAAAATCTGGAACCAGCTTCCTTTAGAATTATCTACCCTTGCTTCTACTTCTCTTTTTAAAAAACATCTTAAAGAACATCTGAAAACTCATTGGCTTTGTCCGTCCGCTAACCCAGACTGATATTTTCCTCACTTTTACTCTTACCCCTATCCCTACTCCCGTAACCTATGTCTCCAAAACTAGTTACTACTCTTTCTTTGATTTATGAGAATAACGTTTATGTTCTCTTCCCCTACCTGAGACTTGCTCATACCTTCTACTGTGTTTTGTATAATTATTTAGTATAATTTTTACTAAAATTGTTATAGTTTAAAAATGTATTATTATAACTGCTTTTAGACTAATACTACACTGTACTGTGATTCTTTATGTTTCTATGCATTGTTAACTTTGTCACTGTTCATGTTTGGAGCTTTTCTCCCCGGGCCTCTACTGAAAATGGACATATATCCAGCTAGACTAGCCCGGTTAACAAATGTAAAATAAATAAATAAATAAAATATTCACTCCAGTTGGTACTGCCAGTCACAGGTTTTATATATTTCTGAATCATTCTGATATATTGTTTACACTCATTTGCGTTCGCCATGTCCCTTATTTTAATAACATTGCTCATTACCATGTCATTATACCGCCATTAGCATACAATGCAGGCAGCTATGCTGCATGGCCTACCCTGCTTGCAGTCAGTGTGTCTATGAATGTCACACACCCTGTGAATGGCCACTTACTGTACAGAATTGCTGACCTCAATTTGTAGTACAGAATTGTTGACCACAATACGACAAATTTTTCGAAATCCCAGGGATTGTTATTGTATCTTAACTTTTTTATTTATTTATTTGCTTTTGCTGATCATGAAAGTCCAACTGGGGAAAGTAACCCATTTTCAGTGGAGGCCCAGGAGTAAAGCTCCAAAAACAAAACAAAACAAATAATCACTTGCACATATATTTGAAAAACAATTAAATTTGCAATAAAAGGTTAAATATTATGCACATTTTTACAAAAGGAATTATCACATGTAGATTGTACAAGTTGTACACAGAAATATGAACTTGACTACATAATTTATTTGTCCATTTCCTTGTTTATGTATTTATTTTTATTTGTTTGACATTTATTTATAAGGAACATCCAACTGGGATAATATCCCATTTTCAGCAGAGGCTCAGATTGAAAAGCTCCACATTGATATAATATGGTGACAGTTAAAGTTATTACAAAGTCTAATAAGGAAAGAATGGAATATTAAATAATTAAAAATTCAGCTTGAGTTCATAACATAGCGCAAATATTTTGGACAGATGTAACAAGCTGAAAAAGAACATTGTCAACAGATGCAGAATTCACAAGTTGCAGTTCATACAGA
This sequence comes from Protopterus annectens, assembly GCF_019279795.1. Classification (NCBI taxonomy): domain Eukaryota; kingdom Metazoa; phylum Chordata; order Ceratodontiformes; family Protopteridae; genus Protopterus; species Protopterus annectens. The sequence continues at coordinate 1,181,698,750 of NC_056733.1, read as the reverse complement.
TGACAGTAAAGTATATGTGGTTACTTTTAACTCTGCTTAGTAATTAATAATTGAGAAATTATGTTGGTCAGTGATCATATTGCAGTCACATAGTTTGGATTAGACTGGATGTTCTTTTACTGAGGTTTTAAAAGGTTTTAAGTTGTTTATGAATCTAATTTGATTTGGAAGGTTATGCTAAGGTTTGGAGATTACTTACTGAGAATAGAGAACCTCCATAACAGTCACTGGATTTTGGATCTTTACTAGGGTAAGTTACTTTTACTAGGGTAAGTTGTTTAGAACATAATTTCTGTTTAGTGAATGTGTTTGGTCTGAGATGGTGTATTGGTGGGTGGTAGAGAAGCTTGTTAAAATATAATGTATTTAGTATGCTTGTAGCAAACAAGATGAAATATCAAATTTTCATTTGTGTCTGTTCTGAGCACATTACCAGCTAATGCATACACAAGATACAGCTGCTGAAATCAACATATTTATTTTCAGCTGTCATATTTTTGTTTTAACTGGATAACTTGCAATGGATAATCTTTCATAGTAAGGCTCAGAAAAATGTTAGAATCCTATCAACAGTTTTTTTTTTCTTTTTAGTACTGAAAACAGGTTTTAGGATGATAAACAAAGGCTGTTTGTTATGCTGAGACAGACTGCATAAAAGGATGAATGAGCTGTGACTGAGATTCATTAGGTCCTATATCATCTGGAGGTAGCAGAACATGGCTTTGGCCACTCCATCCCATCTCTTCAGATGGTTCTTCATGCACCCTGGCTCACTGTTTAATCCAGGTTACCACTGTCATAATCAAGACACCAACTGCTGTGCTAGCCAGGCTGTCTAAATAAATTATTTTAATGCATAAATATAGTCAAAATATTAAAAGCTGCCAATTAACATGCTTACAATGTAAGTGTGGGTGAGTAATGGAAACTGGATGTATTTTAATATTTTTGCCTTCCATGTACATGGAAATACAAGAAGCTTATTTGACACTTAATATAGAGATCATTTCTTGCAGTAACTATAAAATTACATTTAAAGTTTAAATATGTCATTTCAGCAGACTAAAACATCCGTCATATGGAGATGTGCAACATGGGCATACAGAACAAGCACTTTGAAAATCCATAAAATACTGAAAGTCTGCATTCGTACGTATCTATACATATAAATAAACATGATATTCTTAAATATTCTTAGAGATTCAGAAGAGCTTCTAAATGACATACTCCAAGCAGAGATGGGAAACAGCATTTTAATTTCTGAGTGGAGATGTGTTGCAACACGACTGTGAGAAAAATGAATGAGAAATGGATGAATGGACAATCAGAAACAAAAATCAAAAACACCTCTCACTGAAAACAATGAAGATCAAATCTTATGTCACTAAAAGCATCTTACTGAAAAACAATATAACACTGAATAGAAGCACAAGAGAAAAAAAATCAAAAACACAATCCAATGGGAAAAAAAAAACACAAATTACATTTCATTTTGTCAACCCCCCCCCCCCCCCAAGCAGTATGATATTGAAAGGGTACTTTGTTTTTCTCTGCCTCTCATGTAGGGCCACCACCTATACCCCCTTACCTTTGCAGTCCACTGTATCCAACTGTGGGAAAAGGACAATTTGCATATGCAGCAATATATTTTGCCCAATACTTCAATGATCCGGACACAGTATTGTGAATAAAATAAAATACTACAGTTAAAAATGCAAAGACTTTTTCTCTTAATTCTCACAGCAGACTGTGTAGTTTGTATCAGTCTGAAAAATAAACTCAGTAGTGAGTATAACAGAAGGGTGTTTTTACTTGAAAGTATCCATAATATCAGTCTAAGAGCACAGTAATAAAAATATGATGCTTATGGTAGACCTCGCTGTAGTTAGTATGCATGGTTTGTATTTAACATGGACATCTTGTTTTTTAGAGGGAAGGAGTTAACAGAACAGAATATTACAGAGATTCTGCACTTATGTAAAATTGCTTCTCAATCTGCCTCTGTTTTGCACCATCTGCCATTACTTTATATGGTGGCAAATCTGAAAGTGAAATTCGGAAAACACTTTTTATGAAGCAGACTGTACATTGTAGGAACTGTTATGAACTTTTAACACCAAACAAATTCATTAACATTTTTCTGCAAACATTGGTAAGGTGAGCATGAAAAACACAGCAACTCCTGAACCTAGTTTTGGCACGTTAAGAACCAATGCCTTAATGCTGGATATAACTACATCTTCCTGGAGATGACCGTATCAATTACCCTGGAACATAAGTCAGCTAGGATGAAAGTCAGTGGGATGTTATTAACATAATGGTAATTTTATATTTAGGCTATACAATGCCTGCAACCATCTTCCTCTTGGTCAGTTGTAGGCCTGAGGCTCCATTGCTTGGTATTGTATAACATCAATATAATCAAAATTACTCTCTGCCTGCCTACAGTATGCCACTATCACATAAAGTGTTAGCAAATCTATAACCCCCTGAATCAAGCTGAATAATACTACCTTCCATTAAAAAATTCCATGACACAAGGTCAAAGATGGCATGGTTCTCAGTCTGAGAAATGGCATCTCTGTATGCCTAGTAGTTGTGCATGGTAACACATGTGCTCCTTCCTAACGAAATGCATAAAAATATTTATTAGAAGACTTCCACTTCTTGACAATAAGTTTGATCTTATCATCATCTTGTTAAGACTGTATTCAGTTAAAACATCATCACTGTAATTCTGAGAAGTCACAAAAAATTTGTTATTGGCTCTTAAGTTGTTAAAACCTGAGACCTCAGTTTATCTTCTAGACTAACTAGGTATATTCCTATTGATATTTTAGCACAATCCACATTAAAATGTCATCATTTATGTTGACTGTTATGTTATCAGTTAACATAACAAGTTAATGTTTTATCAGTTATGTTGAATCTAGTTTTCCAACTCGTCACTTCTACCTGAAAGACTTGAAGAGCTGATGAGGTCCCAAATGGTTGCTTAACAATTTGTAATGATCCTGCTTGGTTTGCCAAAATCCCTGATTTGCATGAAATACTAAAAAAAATCTAGGATATGGCATAGTCATAACACTTTTTTAACAGCTTGAAGTGAATAATGGTCCCTTTTGATCTACTTGGGAAGAAGCATGTAGATCCTAGTTTTGTTGTGCTCCGTGTTGCTCACCCACTCTGTCATTTCAGTCTGTTTAACTCTAATACTCATTACTGACATAACCTTCAGTTTTTGCTCTTTCTTAGACTTAAATATAATCGGTGCCATTTTTTCAGCTTTAATCACAGGTAATGTGAGTTAAATCTTTATGTGATACTCAGCCTGTAATACTTTAATGCTTCGTGCAGAGCTACATATTTCATTAAGTTGTCATCAGTATTCTGCACATTGTCTGCAATGTAGTGAAATACGTATCACAGATGTTTCATTTGTTCACTGTAGGTATTTCCTTGTCAATAAAATAATAAGGTCCTTATCTCAGAACTGGTCAGACAATTATGTTGAATGCATCTGTGACTGTTTTGTTTCTTTTCACGCAATAACAGAGAACAGATAAATATCCTGCCTCTGTATACCATTAGCATTAAAGATGTCTACTCTGATTGTTAACTATGTTTCTACAGGTTTTTGCTGCAAAACTACATAATTTTGAATTTGAACTGAATGGATTCTTTCACCATGATAAGAATTAGAAATGTTTCTGTCCAGAATATATAATTTATTTAAATGAACTTGTAAGGATACTATCAGGAATTACAGCTTGTATTTTTTATATTTGTATTGTGGCCTAGCCACTCTTGACAGAACAGCTTGAATTTGTATTCTGAATACAACATTCATGAACACGTCTACAGTTTGCTGCTTATGTTCAGCACTTCAAAAGTAGATTCTGCCATTGTGTTATACACCATGCCAATATCTTTCCTAAATATAATTGCTTTTCCTTTAGTCTGCAGCTTTTCTGACCAGTAGTGACTACTGTCATTATGAGCAGCTTAGCAAATTACTGCATGAACAGGCACAGTGTGAGGAAGTATTAACAGAATGCATTATAAGAGTATCAACACATATTTTAGCCTGCACTGTTCTTTTGTTTCAACAACACTAATATGTTTTTACTTTTTTCCAACTCAAACAAAATATTTCCCACAAAAAGCTTATGTAGTTTATCAAATACTTTATAGTGTGCCTTTTCGTGTCTGTATCTACACTTCTTAAGATGGTTGCAGTTTCTGTTTGTTGATTTGTTACCAAGTACCATTATGGATGCTGTGATGCAGCCTACAATTTTGTTTTTGTTTTTTATTATTTTTATCAGTTTTTGGCTTTATTTATCTCCTGAGTCATGCTTTTAACCAGCAAGTTAGACAGTTCAATCAGTCTGCATGCATTAGTGACTGTTTACAGTGTTGAATCTGATCGCCCCTTAAATTGTCTGATCATGTTTGATTCCGTGCACACTTCTATCTCTAAGTAGTAAATCTATCAGGTTTCTAAACTCATGGCTTCTGCTCTATACTTAAACTTATCCAAAGCAAGCATGTTTTTTTTCTCAGCTCCCTTGATGTTTAGGGGAAAAAAAAACAATGCCTCATGGATGACAGATTCTTCTTTGCCTCACACTAATCCCGAAATGTATTATTTAAACAAAATCTTTCTATCTTCTTTCTTCTTCTGCTCTAAAAGTGAAAGTGTTAAATAGATGGTTTCCTTGACTATAACATGAAGAGCAATGCATACTATCACATTTCAGGGTTTCTACAAATCTGTTATCTATAAGATATAGCTCAATACATTAAATGCACAATATCTAGCTTTAGGAGAGATTACTCTGTTACTATGAGATGTAGCAAAAGTGGAGAAATATAGCAAAAATGTTTGGACGGATTGTTGGAGCTTAGAATTTAAATGAAAATTGTGACACAAATTGGTTACTTTACTATGTGAAAACAAAATATTTTTGTCTAGGAAATTTCAAAAATTAAAAATGTCTTGCTTGGTATTAGTGTTGGTCTTCCCAGTCATGGTGCTGATTGGTAGAAGCCCCATTAAAAAGCTTATGGCAGCTTTGATATGCAAAATGTTAAAATTAAGGCAATTCATAAAATTCAGCTTATACTGTCAAAACAAAACTAATTCAGATACCATGTTATACCTGTGTAGATGTTTAAAGAATATAAGTAATAAAAATGATGAAGTAAACACACACACACACACACACGCACGCGCGCGCATACACAAACACCCCCCCCCCACACACACACACACACACACACACACACACACACACACACACACACACACAGACACACATTCTGTCGTACACTGTCGTACATGCACAGAGTAGCTTTACGGAAGGATTTACTGGGGGCTCACATCATCTCCTTGGCCACATGACTCACTGTCAATTTTTTGCTGCACTCATAAAGGAATATGAAACTTATTTACATTATGTATGTGGCATATGTGAGGGCCTATAAAACTGAAATGGATGGTTTGGTTTTATATAGTGCTATTTGCTGTACAGGTGTGCGATTTGGAGTGTGTGTGGTCCCAGTGGGTTCCTGTTTAAACTATAATAAATATAACAGTGCAAAGTATGTGAGATGTATCTATGATTACTGGTACATTGGATTATTCACACATTTCAAGACTGCATTTTGCTTATCTGTCTCATATATTGTAACTGTTGCTTTTAACATTGCCTAGAATGCTTTGTAGCTTGACTGTCTCATATAATGTAACTGTTTTATTCAACATTCTCTGGAATGAGGTCTTAGCTGGTAAAGCCTGTGCCTGTCTGGGCAACATGATGTTACATAGTTACAGCTTGCCATAGTCTCATCAGTATAAATTGCTTGTAGTCCTATTTTCCACACAATAAGGCTGTAATCTGTAGTGAATGTTAAGATCGGTTCACTATTAATTAATAGTGGCTTGAAAATATCCTGTATAATCTCTTTCTTAACTTTTAATTGATATGTTGTCACCCTATTCATAATATGTATATTTCCCTCCAGTCTCCCTCACCTCTAACGTTTAGGAAGTGAAACCCTTCAGTGCCTCTGCCCAGTATCACCTATGGTCAGTTTCAACACCTACAATGTGGGAAACAGAGCTTCAAATAAGCAAGCCAATGTATGTTCTAGTGCTTTACTACTAAATTCTGAACATCTGTCTTAGCTATGTTCAGAGCACACTGCTAGTAACCCTCAGCTACCTCTAAAGTCTTATCTGACCTGTCTCTACCCTTGCATATCCTTTTTTCCCCTCTAATTTATTTTCCAAAGGCACATTAAAGCATATTGCCAATTTAGCACAGTGAAAACTTTCAGCAGCATTCTAGTGTTATTTGGCATACGTTTTTGTTTTGTTTTCTTGTATGCAGCTATTTCCTAAACTTCAGGTGTGTTTTCTGCTTATTTATTTGGGTGTTTTCTTGCTTACAGCCCTTACCTTTTTTTCACGTACCTAGCTGATTTTCTGCCTTGGTGATTGTTTTTCGTGACTTTCTATGCTCTCAGGATTGGGTGCTACCCACTCCGTTCACCATCTGGTTTGCTCCGGGCTCACTCCTCTTCCTTACCCTAACCCCATTCCCAGACACCCCCACTTCTACTTGATGTACACTTCCGGACACCACACCCCCCCATCCCTACTAACCAATCACTGCCCTGCTACCATTCTAATGACTATAGCACTTAACTCCACCCTAATATCATTCCTACACCTATTATACTCTCAAGAGATCTATGCTCTATCTTTCACAGTTAATCAACCCATTGTATCCCATTTTACTTTCTATACCTCCATTTTTTACAATATGTTGTTCAACATAAAACTCGGTACCCTCTTGTTCACCTTTATTACTATTCTTTACCTACTATCCTACTCCACATCCTTCCCCCACACTTATACTTCCTCACTAAGATGTCCTACTGTATCCACACAACCTCACATGAATTGTAACAGCTTCTCCAATATCTCCCAATCTTTAATTAATTACTATACTTTTCTCCCAACAAAACTAAAGTACACCGCTGTTATCTACACACTAAAACTTACTGTTAATCCCCTTAATAGGCCTCATTTTCCAACCCGATATTTCTCCAAACAAACAATTCATGTTCACATTCTTTCCCAGTATGGTGACATTCACCCCAATCCTGGACCAGCTAATTCTCCATCCCATTTCCAAACATTGAATACCCAAAACCTATTTATCACAACAGTCATTGTTCAAAGTATCTGTGATGCCTGTGCCCTGGCCCAGCAATCAAGGAGCCTCAATCCTCACTACTAACACCAGAGAGGGCATCTCGTATATGAGGAAAGGATAACAAATACATACAGTAAAGTGCAATTTCTCTTAAGAGCACACAGAGATCACAGTCAGTCTGGGGTTGGTCATTCCCTTGCTCCTAAGGTCCCCGATAAGACTCCCCACTGGCACAGCTATAGGGTCCAGATCTCAGCCTAGCTGGGCAAGCTAAAATCTCCAGCACCCTCTCTGTCCAACTGTGCTTCGTGTCCCTGCCCAAGTAGCTGACACACACACACACACTTTGAGATAAGAGTTTACATAACCACACAGACACTTCTGGCGAAGGCTGGCACAGGTTCTCCAGCTGTGACCCTTTTACCTAGACTTCTTCTTCTTTTGGCTTTATCTCAGTTAGAGGGGTCACCACAGCGGATCAACTGTCTGCTCATGATTGGCAGTGGAGTTTTACAGTGTCGAGTTGCCAGCCCGGCGCCCAACCTTCCACAGAAGGCAGATATACACACACACACACACACACACACACACACACACACACACACACACACACACACACACACACACACACACACACACATACACTCACACCTGGGGCCAATTTGGAGTGTCCAATCCACCTACAGCATGTCTTTGGGATGTGGGAGGAAACCGGAGCACCCAGAGGAAACCCACATGACCACAGGGAGGACATGCAGACTCCGCACAGAAGGCACCCCAGCCGAGGATCGAACTGGAGAACCTCTTGCTGTGAGGCAGCAATGCTAACTGCTGCACCACCGTGGCCGACCTCCCATTTTACCTAGACTACATGGTAGTAATTACTGCCACCACCCAGCTAATACTTATCAGCTACTTAAAGGCCCTTAAAAGGGTGTCCAATTATTACTGTGCAATATTAATATCCAATTGGTAGTATAGCCCAGGGCTAAAGCTATTAGAGTGGCCTGGACAGTAAACTCTATAAATATGCAATGTACTCTAGAGCTTAACTTATCTCTACACAAACCAGCCACAGTTAAAAGGTTTTAAAATATTTAATAATAAATAATTAAAAACACAAGACAATACTTTCTTCTATACAGTGCTATTCAGAAGTTCAGAGATCACACAGAAATACTTAAAATAAATCAGTAGTACAGTTCTGACATCACAGATAAACACTTAGTCTAATCCTTCTAATTTTCTAGCTATTACTAAAAGAAAACACACTCTAAAATAACTTACTCACATAGAGCAACAGGCAGAGTGCTGAGTTGGATAGTCAGACAAAAATGCTTAATAATCTCTGGTTCTCACTGTTTGAATTGAAACTGCAGTTCTGAGAAAACATTACATCATCTTTTATACTTTCCTGGTGTTCCCAGGCTGACAGAAACTGCATTTACATTATTTTACACTTAGAGCATTAAAGGACATTCCACATGTAAATTCTGGTAATTAACTTTAGCCTTAAAACAATAGGCAGGAAGCCTTCATCTAGCTGGACTGGAGCCAATTTGTAAAATATCAAAGGCAGTGATGAAATAATTTTAATTTCAAAGGACCAACAGGAAATGCTTGACTTAGCTTTCTTTACAGCAGATGGCAATGTTGCTACATTGCTTTAAGTTCAACATTCATATTTACAAATGATAGAATTATCTGCACAATTCTATCTGGCTAGGCTGGCAGCCTTCACCCATCTCTACTCGTCTTCACATTTCTCCCCCCGAAGAACTCAAGCTAGTTTTTCAAGTGACCCATGAGAAACACTGTTTGAGAGGGCTAGGTCTATCTGAGGGTACCTTACCCCATTCGCTGTCTTGAGAGCCCATCTGAATTGGCATTGCTAACCCCACTGTGGTGCTGCACTGACATATCATATGATTGCAACCCCAGGCTCCATCTTAGCAACTTGGCATTTTGCTGACTGGCTCTGTTTAACCAGGTTAGAGGGCTGTGATCTGTCATAACAGTGAATTTTCTTCCAAACAGATAAGGCTGAAGTTTCTGAAGTGCCCACACTATGGCTAGACATTCCTTTTCTACAGCTGCATAGCATTCCTCCCTGGGTTGGAGCCTATGACTGAGATAAACTACTGGGTGCTCTTCCCCCTCAGAAGAAATCTGGCTAAGTAAAGTCCCCACCCTATGGTTTGAAGCATCCACCTGCACAACAAATTCTTTGCTGTAATCTGTACTGGCTAACACAGGGGGGTCCTCCCAAAGCTTCTTTAAGCTTCTGGAATGCCTGCTCACATGCTGGGGTCCACACTACCTTATCTGGTCTGTTCTTCCTTGTCAGGTCTGTAAGGGGAGCAGCTATGGTACTATAACTGGGGACAAACTTTCTGTAGTACCCTGCTGTCCCTAAAAATGCTCTCATCTGCTTTTTAGTAATAGGTGCAGGCCATACCTGAATGGTTTCCACTCTGGCAGGTTCTGGCCTTATCTTACCACTCCCCACTCTATGTCCTAGGTAGGATACCTCTGCCATACCCACCTGACATTTGTTCTTCTTAATGGTCAACCCTGCCCGCTATAGTCTGCCCAGCACCATGCTGAAGGTGCTCTGGCCAGGAATGGTTTTAGATGGCAATATCATCTAGGTAAGCAAGGGCAAACTCTCCTGCTCCTGCTAGGATACAATCTACCAGCCTCTGGAAAGTTGCTGGGGCATTCTTCATCCCAAAGGCCATCTTTGTGAACTCATACAAGCCAAAAAAAGTCACAAAGGCTGACTTCTCTCTAGCACTGGGAGTCAAGGGCACCTGCCAGTAACCCTTGGTAAGATCAATGGTTGTAAGATACTTAGCCTCACCCAGCTGCTCTAGGGCCTCATCTGTCCTAGGCATGGGGTAAGCATCTGACTCTGTGTGACTATATAATTTCCTGTAGTCCACACAGAACCTGGTGCTGCCATCCTTCTTTGGCACCAGCACCACTGGGGAGGCCCAGGGACTGTTGGACTCTTGAATCACCTCTAGTTCCAGCACCTCCTGTACCTCCTTCCTCAGGGTCTGTCTGACTCTCTCAGGCACCCTATAAGGGGCCTGTCTAATAGGCCTTTGGGGTCCTGTATCCACCTGGTGCTGCACCAGGTGTGTGCACCCTGGTTTCTCAGTGAACATGTCCCCAGATTCCTGCAACACTGCTTGGATTTCTTGAACTTGGGTAGGAGATAGCTGCTGGGACATTGCTACCCCTTCCACTGAGGTGTCAGCCCGAGCCTCACTGAGGAGATCAGTCCCCAGACCTCTGTCAGACTCCTCCTGCAATCCACTGCAAATGCTCAGCACAAGGGCCTCCCTATAATGGTAATGTTTTATGTTAACATGGTACAATTTGTGCCCTTGCTGTCTGCCTAGCAGTTCCACCATGTAGTTAACATCACTTACCTTTCTTACCACATTATAGGGTCCCTCCAAAGCTGCTTGCAGTTTGTTGTGTCTGACAGGAATGAGAACCATTACCTGCTGCCCCACAGCATACTCTCTAGCTCGAGCATTCCTGTCATACGACACCTTTTTCTGCTGTAGGGCTTCTTCCAGGTTCTCCTGGGCCAAGCCCATGAGCTCCCTGAGCCTTGTCCTGAGGTTTAGGATGTATGCCACAACAGACTCCTTGTGAGACATGCACTCAACTTCCCTCTCATCTCGAATTAAATCTAGAGGTCCCCTCACCCTATGCCCATAGAGCAACTCAAAGGGTGAAAAACCTGTGGATTCCTGGGGAACCTCTCTGTAAGCAAACAACAGATGGGGCGAATATTTGTCCCACTCCCTCTTAAACTGATCTGCAAATGCCCTTAGCATGGACTTGATTGTAGACTTTAACCTCTCAACAAGACCATTAGTCTGGGGACGGTAGGGGGTGGTCTTCATGTGCTTCACCCCACAGGACTTCCACAGACAAGCCAGCAAGTCTGACATGAAATTGGACCCTCTGTCAGTCAGTATTTTTTTTGGGAAACCTACCCTGCTGAAAATCTCTAACAAAGCATTTGTCACCTTCTCTGCCTCAATGGATGACAAAGCCACTGCCTCAGGGTAATGTGTAGCATAATCCATTACCACTAGGATATACTTTTTCCCTGTGGAACTTGGGGTATTCAGAGGACCCACAATACCAATAGCTACCCTCTGAAATGGCTCCTCAGTCACAGGCAAAGGCATCAAAGGAACTCAAACCTTGTCTCCTGCCTTGCATAAGTTTTGGCACAGCTCACAGGTCCTGCAGTACCCTACTATATTTCTGGACATCCCAGGCCAAAAGAAGTTCTGCATAATACGCCTCTTTTTACATTTTATGCCCATATGATCTCCAAAGGGAATATCACGGGCTATGGCTAGAAGTGCCAGACAGTAGGCGCTAGGCACTACCAACTGCTGTACTGTCTCACCTTCTAGCCCTCCCTCAGGGGTCCACTCTCTGTATAGTAACCTTTTGTCCCAGTATACAGATTCCCCCTTCCCTTGAGAATCAGGTGCCTCCCTAGCTACCTGCCTCAGGCCTTGCAATGTAGGGTCTGAGAGGTGAGCTTGTCTTATCTCTCTCCTTGTAACCATTCCCAGCTCCCCTTCCATGGGAAGTCTGGCATCCTCTGACAGTGGTGCCTCACTGTCAGACTGGGTACTACTACTCACCTCTACCTTTGCAGTCACTCTGTCCAAGGGACCATCCGTACCCACAAGCAGCTGTGGCTCACATTCAGTTTCACTGCTGCAGAGTAGCTCTCTCCCTGAAGTAACCACCTCACCAGTCCTGGCTGCAAGTATGCAGTCTGTCTGGGTCTCCCACAGGCTATCAGACCCACATACTTTTCTCCTAGCCTGACCGTGTGTAACTGCATGAGTACATGGTACTGCCTCATCCAAATCCCTCCCTATCAGGACATCTGCAGGATGGTAGTTTAGTACCCCTGTTGTCTCAAGACAACCTACTATTGGCATTTTGTTTTCCCACTTACTGGCTCCCTCACCTTTTGGTCCACACCTTGCCTCTGTGGACATCTGTATGACACATGGCCCCACTGGTTGTATTCAAAACATTTAACCCTAGCTCTTGGATGTGTACCTGGACTAATGGCTTCTGGAAGATTCTGTTGGGGCAGTCTGTGCTGCCCAACATGGGTTCCTTCAGACCCATGAGCAGTACTGGGGGTCCCCTTGCTGTGCAGGGCTGCCCTGCTTGCCAGTTAAAGGTCTCCCTTCTTCCCCAACTCATCTGAAGTAACACGTTGTCTATCAGCTAACCAGATCCTCATGTCCTCAGGCAAAGTGCTAAGGGCTTGTTCCCTCAGCAAAAGGTCTGCCAGCCATTCAGAAGTTATGACCTGACACCCACTCACCCACCTATGGAAATAAGTGCTCAATTCAGCAACATATTCACACACACTTTCATCTGCCTTACGTCTATGCTCACAAAACTTTTTCCTCTACGTTTCAGGTGTTAGCTTAAACAGTTCTAAAAGACATTTCTTTACAGCAGTATAATCAAAACATGCAATGTCAGACATTTTAGCTAATGCAGTTACAGCTTTACCATGGTGTAAGGGGGTCAGGAACCATACCCAGAGCCCTTGGTCAACTTCATACTGTTTACATACCCCCCTCAAACATATGAATGAAACTATCAAAATGATCCCCCTCTTTAAACTGCGGAAGAAATTTACTGACCTTTTGTGCTTCTGGGGTCTAGTTACTCCCTTCCCAATTACCTCCATGACTCTGGAGGAGTCAGCATCTCCTTCTCATGCTGCCTCTGTCTTTCCTTTTACTCAGCTTCCAGACATAACAGTTTCCCATTCTCCTCAGCCTGTAGACTTCTCAGTCTCTCAGCTACTTCTACTTCCAAATGCCTGGCCTCCAACTTAAGTCTCTTTAGCTCCAGCTGGATTTTTAAGTCCACTGCAGAAAGGTTAAGCTGCCCATTCTCCGAGGGAATTATATCTCCACCACCAGTCTGATTGTCCTCTTGGTTGCTGTTTTTCTGATGCAACTGTAAACAAGGTTGCAGTCAGCTCTGCCTTAGTCAAGTTTCCATGCACGGGTCCTCTAGCCTGGTACATCTCAGCCAGATGGCTCCTTGTCAGCTTTCCATACTCCTCTGCTGACATGCTGCCTGCTCACTAAGTTAACAGAAGAAATAAAACAATTGTGATCTGAACTCTGAGTATTCACTGCGTGGCTGATTTAGAGTACAAAACACCTTCAAAGCTCACTGTACACAAGCTACAGGATTTACTCTGCCCACACCACTACAAGCCAATTAGTATTTGCCACCTAATTAATATGTGATGTGGATATCCCACCACTGCCAAACAATTAATATGTGAGGATATCCCAACCACTGCCATCAATTAATATGTGATGCCCTGGCCCAGCAATTAAGGAGCCTCAATCCTCACCACTAACACCAGAGAGGGTGTATGAAGAAAGGATAACAAATACACACAGTAAAGTGCAATTTCCCTTAAGAGCACAGACAGACCAAAGTCAGTCTTAGGCTGGTCGCTCCCTTGCTCCCCAGGTCCACAATAAGACTCCTCACTAGCACAGCTATAGGGTCCAGATCTCAGCCTAGCTGGGCAAGCTAAAATCTCCAGCACCCTCTCTGTCCAACCAGTGCTTTGTGTCCCTGCCCAAGTAGCTGACACACACACACACACACACACACACACACACACACACACACACACACACACACACACACACACACACACACACACACACACACACACACACACACACACACACACACACACACACACACATACACACACACACACACACACTTTGAGATAAGAATTTACACAACCACACAGAGACTTCTGGCGAAGGCTAGCACAGGTTCTCCAGCTGTGCCCCTTTTACCCAGACTACACGGTAGTAATTTTATTTATTTTATTTTTTTTATTTTACATTTGTTAACCGGGCTAGTCCAACTGGATACATGTCCATTTTCAGTGGAGGCCCGAGGAGAAAAGCTCCGAGTTTTCAAAACATTTAATGTTACAAGTAATTTAAAAATAATAATACAAAAATGTATAGCAAAATGTTACAAGAACAAGATTTGTTCATAGTAAAAAAATGATTTCACAATTTTTACCACAAGAAAGCAATAAGTAAGTAAATCAAGAAAAGATGGAGATATAAGGTTACTAAGGACATCTACAGGATAAGACAGGAATTGGAAAACAGGATTGGTGGTTAGATGGGATGAGTAGAGCTGGACAGAGTAGAATGGTCAGAGAGAAATTATGATATAAGGATAAACTTTAAGAGAGAAAAAATTGAGGGAGACATGGTAGAGCAGAGGAGAAGGAAATGAAAAAGCAGATTAATCAGGGTTATTGCAAGAGCATAACCAGTGGTTGGAGAGGAAATGTTTAAGGTTAGTTTTGAATAATGGGAGAGATGAAAGAGCTGTTAGGTCATTTGGTAGGAGGTTCCATATTTTACCAACAAAGTTAGAGAAAAGAGAGTCTCCTGCAGAATTTTTAGATAAAGAAGTTTGCATCTGCATTTTTTTAGTTGAGCGTAACTTTTTCAGGTTATGGTATGGTGTTATGAGGGTAGAGAGAGTTGGGGTATTGTTAGGTTGATAAAGGACTTTATGGGCAATAATAAGTTGGTTGAATTGTAGTAGGTGAGGTAATTACTGCCACCACCAAGCTAATACTTATCAGCTACTCAAAGGCCTTAAAAGGATGTCCAGTTATTACTGTGCAATATTAATATCCAATTAGGTTGATAGGTTCATAGGTTCATAGGTTCATACTAGGCTATCTGCTCTGAGGCAATTATAAGCCTAGCCCGATTCTGTATGGCTTACGCCACCCCTTGATTTGAGTATACTGTGCCCTTTTTAAGATTTAGTTTACTGCCTCTCTGTCCAACCAGTGCTTTCTGTCCCTGCCCAAGTAGCTGACACAGACACACACACACACACACACACACACACACACACACACACACACACACACACACACACACACACACACACATATAGCCCAGGGCTAAAGCTATTAGAGTGGCCCGGACAGTAAACTCTATAAATATGCAATGTACTCTAGAGCTTAACTTATCTCTACACAAACCAGCCACAGTTAAAAGGTTTTAAAATATTTAATAATAAATAATTAAAAACACAAGACAATACTTTCTACTATACAGTGCTATTCAAAAGTTCAGAGATCACACAGAAATACTTAAAATAAATCAGTAGTACAGTTATGACATCACAGATAAACACTTAGTCTAATCTTTCTAATTTTCTAGCTATTGCTAAAAGAAAACACACTTCTAAAATAACTTACTCACAAAGAGCAACAGGCAGAATGCTGAGTTGGATAGTCAGACAAAAATAGTTAATAATCTCTGGTTCTCACTGTTTAAATTGAAACTGCAGTTCTGATAAAACATTACATCATATTTTACACTTTCCTGGTGTTCCCAGCTTGACAGAAACTGCATTTACAGTCTTTTACACTTAGAGCAATAAAGGACATTCCACATGTAAATTCTGGTCATTAACTTTAGCCTTAAAACAATAGGCAGGAAGCCTTCATCTAGCTGGACTGGAGTCAACTTGAAAAACATCAAAGGCAGCAAGAAATGCTTGAATTAGCTTACTTTACAGTATATAGCAATGTTACCACATTGTTTTAAGTTCAGCAGTCATATTTACAAATGATAGAATTATCTGCACAATTCTATCTGGCTAGGCTGGCAGCCTTCACCCATCTCTACCAGTCTTCACAGTATCTGTAATAAAACCACTGAATTCCATGCCTGGGTTTCTCTATGCTCCCCAAATATTGTGGCATTTACATTAACTTGGATAAAACCGCATATATCTGACACTGAAATAATCCTTCCAGGATATAACATACTTAGAAATGGCCATCTCCACAAAAAGGTGGAGGTGTTGCAATAATTTACCATGACTCCTTAACTATCACTCTACTTTCCAAACCTGTTCCAACCTTTGAAAATATAGATCTCCTACCACATGTGCTCCATATTAGCAAAAGAAAACAAATATGTTATTTCATACTTTACATTCC
Source organism: Protopterus annectens (assembly GCF_019279795.1). Classification (NCBI taxonomy): domain Eukaryota; kingdom Metazoa; phylum Chordata; order Ceratodontiformes; family Protopteridae; genus Protopterus; species Protopterus annectens. The sequence continues at coordinate 1,181,682,409 of NC_056733.1, read as the reverse complement.
CCCAGGTCAAAATATGCCTAACCTAGAAGATTTTCTATCCTGGACAACCCAGAACATTTCAAATAAAACCATTATTCTGAGTGATACTAACATTAATTGCCAAACCCTCATCTCTAACTACCCATCAAATAGTATAATCTTATATAGGTTTATCCAACTCATAACAGTACCCACACATACAGTAAACAAACAAACTAAGGCAACCCTAAACTGGATACTTGTCACACACCCTCACAAATATGCCCATACAAGAACCCTCCCTAATATCTCAAGTGACCATCTACCTGCCTTCACCCATAGAACCCATATGCAAACAACAAAATCCCATTTGTACAGAACTTCTTGAAATCTTGGCCATTTCAATCAAAGGGCTCTTATAGATACTTTAAAAGCCCATAATTGGCACCCGACTAAAATACTTCCTCTTGATGTTGCTGTAAATTACTTCAACAACGTTTTTCTTACTGGGTCTGTATTAGAACATCGAAGTTTTAAAACTTTGAATGTTCTAAGATCGAACCCTATTCAGTGAAAACTTAAAATATCGAAGCAACAGAAAACCAATTTTTTTCCTAGGGAAAGAATTTGGTTGTCCGTTTCTGTTGCTTTGGTATTTTCAGCACTGTGGTGGAAAGTTACAGGTCGGGTTCAGGTAAGTGTGCGATTCAGTGCGGGTTAGGTTAGTTAGGGTTAGGGTGCTGGTTAGGTATGTGTGCGATTGTGTGGATGTGAGGGTTAGGGCGGGTTAGGTGAGTTAGGGTTACTGGGCGGGTTAGGTATGTGTGTGATTGTGTGGATGTGAGGGTTAGGGTGGGTTAGGTGAGTTAGGGTTAGGGTGTGGGTCAGGTAAGTGTGCGATTGTGTGGACATGAGGGTTAGGGCAGGGTAGGTGAGCTAGGGTTAGGATGCGGGTGAGGTGAGTATGTGATAGTGATGGATCTTAGGGTTAGGGTTTGGGTTAAGGTAAGTGGATAGTTAGTGGTGTGTGTGTATAGTTTAATGTAGGGTTAGGTCCATTCTTGGCCCACTACTATTTAACATATTCATTAAAAACTTACATAAAGCATTCTATCTTAGTACTGTCATCCAATACAGTAATGATACAACAATAATCACCTCTGCTAAGAACCTGCCAGATCTTCAACATCTAATGCAAAAAGCCTTTATATCTATTCAGTCCTGACTAAATGATGCTCAACTTCTACTCAATCCAAAAAAGTCAAAATTCTTAATATTTTCATCAGAACCTCTAACTCAACACTTCAAGATTTTCTCACAAAAAAATACTGAAATTGAACTAGTAAAATCAACAAAACTTCTGGGTGTCACAATTGATGACAAACTCTCCTATGAAAATCATATTCACAATACAATCAAGAAGACCCATTTTAAACTTGGTAAGCTCTATAGGCACAAACTTTTTACTGATATGCCCACCAAGATAAAAATTGGCTAACAGTCTACTCCTCCTTACTCTCCTTTATGGTAACCCCATTTTCACTAACATACACAACTCTCAGAAACAAATTACAATCATGCTACTACAAAATACCAACATTTGCCAGTAATATGCCAACCCGAATACATCACTGCCAAGCCTTAAAATGTTTAAACTGGCTTGAATTCTCCCACTATCTACAATACTCCCAACTAACACTTACCCACAAACTACTGTATAACCCTAATTGTTGCCCCGCTCTTCAGACCATGCTACAAACATACACCCCAACACGACATCCCAGGTCTTCAAGTAAACCGCTCCTAAGCATATCAAAACCCAACAAATGTGCAGGAGTAAGCGTTTATTCCTTCTACATTGCCAAACTTTGGAATGCTCTACCTTTTTCTATTACTCAAACAGATCTTTCACTAGAAGCTACCTAACAATATTCCTTAATTATTTGCCCTCCAATTTTTACTCTTCCTTTTTTGCTTAGTTCGACACTTATTCCACTTCAGGATATCTGGACTACTTTAGCAGCTTTGTAGAATAATGTTATTCTTGTGCTTGATTAACTGTATGACAGAAAAAACAAAAACAAAAAAAAAACACTGGATGTATTCTCTATATACCTTCTGTAATGCTCTTATTCTGTATTCCATAGTTGCTGATATGATGTTATACCATTTCTTTGTAATTGTACTTTTGAGCTTATGTAGTTATTCTGTATTGTTTCCTTGTGACTGTATTTCAGCTTCCTTTATACTCTGTATATATTGCTGATATCATGTTATACCATTTCTTTGTAACTGTACTTGGAGCTTTTATTCTCAGGCCTCCACTAAAAATGGGCCTCTGATCCAGTGGACCTTCCCGGTTACCAAATGTCAATAAATAAATAAATAAGTAAAAAAAAATAAATAATAATTTCCCGTACTCCAAGGTAAAATGATCTTTGAAATGGTTTATTTAAACATAGTAGGGTTCGAGATAGTTCAGCCTCCAGTTTTGGGGGATGAGGGGAGGTAAACATCCTCTACAAAAATACTTTAATGCTATTGTTGCAGGTTTTGAGATTAAAAGTGATTCCCTAATAATTACATTTTGTTTTTCATACTTTTGTGGCTTGTAATTTCAGGTGCATAGTTCTGATAAAAAGCTATTTTGAGTATGCTCAGCAAGGACCTTAGTCACAGATTGGTGGAAGACTGCTAAAAAGACCCTTGTTTTGCACTGAGACACCAACAGCTCACAATATTTGCAGTGCCTAGCCACTTTGCTAGAGGTATCTAGATATCATTGTAGACAATAATAATCAGATAATCTCCAGGGCATTAAGAAACAAATATTAAGACATCAGAGAGATTGCATGTTTTTTTTTTTTATATAATTTGATTACCTAATTTGTTTATGCAGATAAGTCCATAGGGTAGACATGGGTTTGTTGCAAGTAGTTATATGTTTTTATTATGCTGACGATGATGATTATTATTATTATGCTTTTAAAAAAGTTACATTTGGCAACTTTCATTTTTGTTTTTCAGGGAGGCCCTAACTTGTAAAAGTGACTAGATTCACAGGTTCATATGTGATTACTAGGTTAACTATCCTAGATGGCCTTTTTTAAGCTTAAACATGCTTTCCAAATGTATTGTGCAGGTTAGGATACTGCTTATTTTATAGGGGGTATAATATGGCATGAGTGGTCAGGCATTTACAAGCTTCCTCTCTCCAATAGAGACATAGGCACCAGACCAGATGTAAATTCATGATTTGCCCATCCCTTAGTCCAAGTTGCCCTTGAATAAGTGCAGGGAAGACCTCTGCTTCACATGGATGGAAAGTCTGTTCCATGAAAGGCGTAATCTCTGAGTCACATACCTGCCCTTCCAACATGTCATTTCTAAGTAGCAAATGAGGTTTAGGTCCTTGGATTAGGTACTTCTGATACTATTTGTTTTGTGGATGTAAAACAGGTCCATCAAGACTAGATATGGGAATGCATTGTAGGCAGAAATACATCAACTGTCACCAGTCTGTAGGGGTCTAAGTATAAGAATAGGGCTTTGAGGTGGTCTGCATAGGACATGCTGTCTTCACTACATCTTCTTTTTGTGAGGAGGCTCTGTGGATGCTCCACTTGTTGTATATACCTGGTCAGGTACATACCAAAGGGGAAATGTAGTCCATGACTGAAATAATGAATGCCACGTACAATGGAACAATGACAGCCTTGACTTCAGAGGAGTAGATGCCAAAAAGCCCAGCACTGAACCCTGAGGGAATTCCACTAGTTACTGGCCTTTTTATGAAGGTAGAGTCTCCTACACTGACTTCTTGGATCCTATATCTGAGCTAGCTGTCTGTCCTGTGTGTGTGTGTGTGTGTGTGTGTGTGTGTGTGTGTGTGTGTGTGTGTGTGTGTGTGTGTGTGTGTGCATGTGGGTGTGTGTGTGTGTAGCTTTGCTACAATGCCTGAGTGGGGTATTATGTTTCATGCTTTGGCCTGGTTGTGGTAGGCAGTATCCATCATTTTGCCCTCATTCATTGCTTTGGTGACATTCTGAAAAGAATCCACCAGGTTAAGTAGGTATGATCTATCTTTGATGAAATCAAACTGAGTTGGATCAATGTCTGGTTTCCTATGTCATTATTTATCATATCAATGATAATTCTTCCCATTGCTTTACATACGAGACTAGTCAGGTTAATGGGTCAGTACTATCCCACATCAATGGATGGCCTGCCCTTGTACAGAGGGATAAAATATGCAGTCCTCCATTTATTTGCCACAAACATTGTGTGGAAGCTATGGTTATATATTAATTCTAGTGGACATCCTACAAAAGGGCCTCACTGAGACAGATGCCTAGTGTCAAAGCCATGGCCACAAGCTCAATATCAAAAAGTGCATTGGCATCCCCTTTGGTAAAAACTCTGTACCCATGAACTACCACATAGGCGGTAGTCTACTTAACACCGAAAGTATGATAAGAGACCTTGGGACACAGGTGGACAGTAGTCTCTCCTTTGATAACCACATCACCAGAGTGGTCAGAAAATCCTTCTACGTGGTGCACCTCACTCCAAAAGTTTTCTCATCCAGAAAAAAAGAGGTCATCATTCCCCTCTACTCATCACTCATTAGACTCATTATAGAGTACAATGCCCCTTTTGGTATGTACCTCACAAGACATCTATAACAATTGGAAAAGCCACAGAAATATCTCACAAAGAGGATTACTGGCCTCAAACAGATGCCCTACTCGGACCGTCTCAAAAAACTCTAGCTTTACTCCGTCGCATATCGCCTACTCAGAGGCGATCTCTGCATAACATACAAAGCTATGTCAAACTCAGAGCTGTTGGACATGCTCCACTTAAAGAAATCCCAATCCATCTGAGCTACACGCTCTGGGGACCTAAACCTTGTCACCACAATAAACAGAACATGCTGGAGGGATAGATTCCTGTCCCAGAGACTTCCCATACTCTGGAACAGACCACCTATATATGTCAAAAAGAGCTCCTCATTAGCATTCTTCAAGAAAAATCTTGATTGGATGGGAAATAGGAAATTCACCCCGGGGATCACTTCCGTGGCTCTTCTTGACAGGGGCACAGGAAAATAATTTTCTTGGGTGGCGAAAGCCAGGGTACCTTTTTGGCTAGGCTTATATAGGCCCTAGGGCCAATAGCCTAGTACCTACCTATGAACCTATGAACCTATGAAATAGGTCATGTTTCATGCTATTAAGAGGACATTCTGGAGTATTATCACGGCCCATGAATGTAGTGTTTCTGGCCTTGGAGAGTGCATTGAGGACTTGTTCCTTAATGATAGCTGGGAGAGTTATTTTTTTATTTTTTTTTTTTTTGTGAGGTGTCTGAGGAAGAAGATGGGTGAAATTGCTGCTGAATTTATCAGCTAGTAGATTTACTATATCCTCTGGCAAAGTATAGGTGTCTAGATTTAGAATGAGTTCAGCACATCGTTGTGTATTGCCTTTGAGGTTGTTAACGTAGCTGAAGAATGCCTTACGATTGTCTATATCCTGGAAGGCTACTTTTACCTCAGATTTGGCATTGCTAGAATTAGTTAGCTACCTGAACTGACAATTTAGTTTGACAAGGAGCACTTACCTTACTGGGCATTGTACTTCCTTTTCTTATACAGCATTTTGATGCTACGATTTTGCCAGGGTGGCTTGTCTTTTGATTTTGTCCTGTACTTATTCCTGGTAGGCACAGCTGTCTCTATGCATCTATTAATATGACTGTACAGGGTTTCTGTGAATAATTCCACATAGCCAGGAGTATACCCTGGGTTTGTCATGGCTTGAAATTTTGCCAGGATGTAACTTAATAGTAGGAAGTTTGCCTCAGTATGAGTCCCAAAGACCCAGGGATAGATGGGGTCCCAGATTTTGTTTTTATTTCAAAGGAGACAGCATTATCGTCTGACCTGACTAATAAGAACAGTACACTCGGGGGGTGTAATGTTCCCCCATGTTAGTTTAGGACTAGGATATTGGCATCCTCAGTGAGCATATGTACTAATTGTTCCAGGACATTTGTGTGGAATGAGTCAATGGAGCAGCAAAAGGGATGCTTAATGGTGAAGATGTACCATCAAGGGTGGAGGTGCAGGATTTTGGATCACCTCCTTGAGTGCAAATATGATCTAAGTACTCACATCAAAGTCAGTTGTGTGCAATTACAACAACTGTAGATTGAAATGCATATTTTTTGCAGGAGGCATCTACCTGACCCCCCCCCACACACACACACACACACACACACACACACACAGACACACACACACACACACACACACACACACACACACACACACACACACACACACACACACACACACACACACACACACACACACAGGGACTTTACCCTCCATACTTGTTATTCTTGTTCCAAGATCCCTTGAACTCAGAGATAATCATATAAAACATTTTCAAAGTCTCAATATTTCTTTGGGATGCTGTTAGTTTGAATTAGTCTTAAAAAGTAGAATTCAAGAACACACACATACATGCGCATGTATGCCTAATCTCACACACACACGCACACACACACACACACACACACACACGCATGTGCACATAAACACACACACACACACACACACACACGCACACACGCACACACATGTACATGCACACTCACACATGCACAGACTGCTGCCAGACATATAGAGTAAATGCACAAGGAAAAAAAAAAAGAGGAGGCGTGCATGAAAACATACGATACAAGCATTTGGGAGCCAATCAGGTAAAGTGGACCATTTAGCCCAAAGCATGTGCTGCTGTGTAATACAGTTCCAATAAGGTTATTTTTTTTAATTTTCTGCAATGCAGCAAATTAATAACTAAATAAATAAAAATTAAAAAAGTCAGTTGTGTTAGTTGAATTAAGAAATAGTTATCTAGATTTGCAAAGCTTTCCTGTAATAAGCATGAAGAGACAGAAAAGCAGCACAGATCACTAAGGTTCAGACTTTCACTTAATGTGTCCCTTAAAAAGTTATAAGTAAATACATTTCCTTATGAGTCTGTCATGAGATTTGCAGCATGGTACATATGGAGATGTGCAGCAAGAAATCACATGGGAGAGAAAGACAGTAAAAACCATGAATACATCAACTAGTTCAGCTGGTGATAGAAGGAGGCAAGATGCGTTATGAATGTAGGTTTGTAAAAGCAAAGTAAAAAAATCCATGGCAAAAAATAATGATGTGATAAGTGTGCAAATGCTGACAAAAGATCCTTAAAGTATGTCTGACTGACGTCCATTTTTTTATAAGCCAGCTGTGCTGCAAACAGCTCAACAAAGCATAGGGTATCATTCAAGTGATGAGCAGACCTTCATTTTCTGTGTAAGCCTTTGCTTAACTACCATTTGATGCTGGGAAATGTGTGCCTCCTGCCACTAATGAAAGCCCTCAACTCAGAAACTGTTGAACCTCAGGGACAAGTATATATCTGAATCTCTGTTAGCACATTTAGGTTAGAAACACAATTTTTGTCAAATAAGGTCAGAAACTGAAGCATTTCAACTTATCTAAATACATATGTGTTCCTACTGTAACAAAAAGGTGAAAGGAAACACATCATGTCATATCTCACACACACACACACACACACACACACACACACACACACACACACACACACACACACAAACCTGTGCTTTATAGTGAAGGGTCTAATGTTTATAAATTCATTGAACAGATATATTCACACCTGTACTATCTGCAAACAAGCAACCCAATAGTCACAACAGATAACCAATGCATTTCCAAACTACACTTGTTCCACTGTGTAAACCTGTTCTTTTTCACCACACTGTTAATATAGCAAACAGCTGAAAAGTGGTACTTATTACAGAGGACTTGCGATTCAATGCCGATTTATTTTTTTCTACTTTTGATTTGCTTCTTTCTCAGGTCTGCTGGACATTCACTAATACATATTTCTGAGACTATATTAAATACTCATAGTCAGACCTTGTAATCAGGCTCAGCTACTAATATTTTAAATAGATTGTATCATAGCATCACTATTGTTTACATTTTCCATTCTTAATGGTCATTATTGCATAAAGACCTGTACATAAATTTGAATCCATTATACTTTTGTAAAATTATTCACACTTATGTCTGTTCAACATCTACATATTTTAATTTCTTGTAAGCTTTCAGCTCTGGTCCCCTCTGGAAATGAACTTCACCCATCAGGGTTTACCTGTTAACAAACCATATGTACATAAATAAACAAAAAATAAATAAGTAGGCCATACCTCTCAACCTCATTGTGCAAGAAATCTGGACAAATCCAAAAATCATGGGAGACAAAGGCACAAAATCAGGCAGATTTTAAATATTTGTTTTTCAACCTTAGAGAATTGATAAAATAATAAGCATTGTAGTAGTGTGCATTTTCTGATGGATATAAACTCTGAAAAGCAAATGTCCATCACAATTTAGTCACATCAAACCTCAATGATTTGCCAGAAAATCACAAATATTATGAGGAACAGATAAAAAAATGAGGCAACAATCTGGATATTCTGCAAAAATCCAGACAACTGAAAGGTATGAAGTAGGCTATAATTAGACAGTTGTAAACCATACCTTTTTCAGGTAATAACCTGCATTCTTAACTGGCTCAACACGTACTTGCTTTGGATGCTGTAAGATTAGATGACTGTGGGTTCTAGTTCCAATACTGATATTGTACTGCAGCATGGATGGTGGTGGTGGTGGGGGGGGGGGGTTGCACTCTTTATTGTGCTTTCATTCAGATGAAATGTTAAACAAGGATTCCATCTCCTTGAGTTAATGGTAGCTCAACTGGTTGTAAAAGATCTTATGAAAGCCATTAAAAACAGAAGGGAAATTCTGCTGATGCCTTTCTTAAATCAGTTCTCCCCTGAAAGGATGACACTGGCCTATTAGGACTAACTTGGTCAATAAAACGTAAATAAATACATAAACATAACCATATCTTCTAAACATCACTTCTCATGGTTAACTCATTTCTTCTTATTCAGGTTACACGTATCATTTTGAAGTTATGAAAGTAACTTTCTGCAGCTGGTTAGTTTTTTCCCCAATAGCACAACCTTAGACCAGATTTTTTTAACACCTGGATATCTCCAATAAACCACAGAGTGACACTAATAGATTTAACATCCTTCAAAGCAGTAAAATAATACCATCATCTTTTCATATTTTTGCAAATCTCATTGATTCATGGTCTTGATAATTCTCAAGTGGCACAGAGCCTGGATTTCATTGTATAGGTTGTGCCAGTCATAGTTTGGCCATTAGTTCAACAAACCTTACTCTGAAAAGCTAAATGGATTTCAACAGAACTAACAAATTATTATAAATTTAATTTGCACTTCGGTACAACAGACCTGTTAATATGCATTAAAATGAATAGCAGTTTCTAAATGCATTGTTTTAAAGTCCCAACCTTCCATTTTTTCAATTATGGTATTATGAAAAAACAGTCTAAAAATAAAAATCAGAACTACTTATCAAAATGACACCATGCCCACAACTGTTGACCATTTAAAGGGAATATTTACATTTGAAACACTTGATCTTTTTTTTTACAAAGAGTGAAAGTAAACCTTCTGTAAATAAGCAGAATGGCCAGTTTTGTGTTTTTGCTACAGTTCCAGAAACAACAATCGTTCATACAGGCATATGTTCAAGTATTACACCATCAAATATCTGTAAAGTTGGCATTGGAACCAAATGTTTTTTTTAATGGTGTGTCCACAATATTTTGGGCATTTGTACACAATGTAATTGAATCAAGGAATCCATATAAAAGCGCTAAGCTTCTTAAAATAGTAGCAACAATACAGAAACATGGGTTAGCATCCAACAACACACTGGTCAGTGTTGTTATCTATTAGTACATCTCTTCCATTCTTAAGTTAGCTCTGCTCTAGTAGGCCTACTATCTCAGGACATGATCCATAAACACTGACAGCATGAAGTAGACTTGGTATGCCATAGATGGGCTTAACAAAATCTTTTGTGATTCATACAGCTAGCAACAGAATGGGATAAGACTTTATATGCCGCAATAACTCATTGCGCAGGCATTGTATGCCATACAGGAAGTATATATACAAAACACCTCCACTCTGAGTGTATTCCATTCATGAAAAAAACAAGCACCAGAAAACCATCTGGTGCCAATGGAGCAACTCACGAGAATCCAGCAGCTCTGTACCCCAATGGTGCCTCACCTTGCAGCACAATGACACCCCTCCCCTGCTAATATGCTATTCAGTTGACAGATCTGAGCACTATAGTGGCACTATTAAAGTACATAAAAAAAGCTCTTGTACAATGTAGGGAACACATGACAAGCAAAGGATATGATAATGATACAGGCATACCTGCTCTCCCAGGTGAATTTGTCCTACCCCCCTTCTAGGAATGCCAGTGATCTTCTGGCAGTGCCAACTCACACAACACTGGGTGTCCTCATTAACATAATGTGGCAATAAATCTCAGTCCACTATCTTGTCTACTGAGTAACATCACTACCAGGCAAGATAGCAGACCAGAGCACCCTACTGTAAAGTGACTCTGCCTCAAGGTATACAATATACTACTGAGTTGTGTGTCATTGCTGTGCTACATACTTCCCAATCTGGAATACCTGTACCAAGCATACTACTGTGCCATTCAAGAAGTCCAAATGGCAGTTGTATGGTGGCATCCATTAAACATATTCATGGTCAGGAATCTGTGTATGAGATGCTAGTGCACACCACATACTGGGAAATGTGCTTCTATACATATGCACAGTATGTCTACTAATACCCAAGCCTAGGCTGAACTCTCCTTAATTGCCAGCATTTGCAACTAAATGCCGTACAATAAACAGCAGAATGTGGGGGAAATAATTCAAGTTAAATAAAGTCACCAAAAACACAAGCAAAAACGCATTTAAAGCCACTTGAAGTGATTTTAATAAAAACAACAAAATAAAATCAGTAAGCTTGTTCATCAAATAATCACAAATGACAAAGACTTCATCATACAGTTAAAAAGGAAATACAGTCCAGCTGGTTATATATCATATGATCCAGTCACAGTATTCATGACACATTTGTTCTGATTATTTGTTTTCATATGCTTTGAAGGTTTACCTTTTAAGACGCACACAAAATTGAAAAAAAAATCATTCAAACCAGGAAAAGATACATGTAACAAAAATGTGCCAATACAATTATTTCTTATTCAGCTTATTTTGCCTATTGCCTTCCCTGATTTCCTATTTACCACAAAAAAACATGAATTTCTTAGTGGAATTGCAGATAATATCATGCTTATAAAGTGCATTTGATTTATTCCCTACTCAATGTCATATTAATGTTAATAAATTCAGGCCTGAAGCACCATAGTGGATTTATCTACGTAGGGCATTGCACATTTGCTGCATAGTGTGATCTAAATAACTAAATCAGAGCTACAACTGAATTACCCTGGGGCACTAAAAGATTTTCCATTTCTTTCATGTTATTGGATGAGCTCTGTACTGGAAAGCTTTGTTGAGTGCAGTCTTTACAACTGAAGGTACCTTTTTTAGAGGAAAGTCCTGGAATATTGAAAAGGTCTTTGCAGAATAGGTATTTGCAGAATATTGAAACTTTCCTTCTCAAAAACACTTTACAAATTTTTATACCATTTTTGTCATAAAAATGTTTTTTCCCCAAGTTTATTTGCAATTCGCCCTAATTCTTTAGCTGTTATTAACACACAATATGGCTCTAGTATCAACTGAATCCTTAATGCGAACAGTAAGATGGCAGTTAACCTACAGTTCATTTTGTAATTTTTTTATATTTTGAATTTTAGTATGTTTCAAAATTATTTTTTTTTCAAGTTAAACCCGGTGTGGATATTTGCTTTTCATGATCTCTATGTCATTATAGGTCATCTTACCTTATACTTGCTAATCAAATTCAATAGCTCTGTTTCTTGGCCTGTAACAATCCCTTGTTTCAAACCAACTGGATGCATACTTTGCAAATGTAATAAATTATTATTAGGAATTGATTTTAGTGACTATTTTATCACAATCTGCCGAGTACTAAAATATGCAACCATCATCAAATCCTACATTTTCTGCAAGCCTAACACTTACTTTCACCTCATAACATGGCTTCCAGCCCAATCACACCACTAAACTGACCTAATCCACTTTCTAGACACAGTCAACCAAAAAAGAAATATGCTAACCTTGCCACTACCATATGTCTGGCCTGACAAATTTATTTGATAGTGTATCTCATCCTTTTCTCCTCAACAAGCTCTCACAGCTAGGATTAAGCAGAATCCAGTGGGACCCTTGTTTCTATTGGCTGGTAAGTAGAGTAGGGATCCTGTGATTTGACAGATTATTTACAGCTGCTGAGGTAACAAGAAAACCATTCAATGGCAGTGCTGAGTACAACAGTTATAGGAAATAAACAGCAGTGTTATCCATTTACTACTTGCAAAAAAAATACAGATCACATACTCTGGGAATGTTAGTATATAACTCAGAGACAGTGAGATTGAAAGAGAGAAGAAGCAGACCTGTGTCTCAGCAATGCTTAGTATTTTTTATGAATTGTACCTTGTGACTAATTAGGACACAAACTGAAAACACCTTTCATTCAGTCTCAAGATTTTTGAACTTTCTCCAGCATTTCTGTTTGATACTTTGCTTTGTGTTTCATCACAAACACTCTACACAGCTGTCTGACCTGAGAATAGCATCAAAACCTAATAAGAATAAAACAATGGTCTTACTAGTAGGGATAGGATAAAGTAACAAATGGCCAGCTCTCCAGCATGAGGGGGCAGGCTGGAGAAAGGCCAATGCCTGTGTGCCCTCTACTGGAGACCAGGAATCCCACATTCCATCCAGTAGATTACAGGGAGTTGGTGATGATATCTCTGATGTCATTGCACTAGTCACTCCCTAAGGTAGGGGACTTTGGCCATTAGTCATAAGGAAGCCAGCTTTATGATCCAGGCATGCAACTCCATAACACATTCTCCAAGACTCCAAAAGGAGTTACTGTCATGGTCAGTGAGTGGCCAATCACCACATCCACCATGCACTGCAGCTCTGCCTGAGCTAGAGTCAGATTCCCATCCAGGTTACCCAGATGAAGCAATTGGGGAATACAAGGGCTGGGTGGGTATGAAAACTAGAATAGCAGCTGGAGGGCTGCAAAATGGAGAAAGTGATGCAGATTTAACATTTCAGGTGGTTCTGAGGAGAGCACTGAAGCATACAGACATAAACCCAGTGTATTCTTAGCACATTCATTTAGAACTAGGAGGGCATCCAATTTAACTAAGGAAAGGCTATCTGTGGAGATCATCAGATGAACTGGTAGATATACGTCTAGCATCCTCATGTGTGACATCAGATAAAAATGGTAAAGGAGTTAACTGTGATGGTAAGGAGAGACTAGAGCCTCTATATAACTAGGTCGCATGTTTCGTATATGAGGGGTGGGAAAAGAAGAATTCAGTAAGCATAGTGGTAAATGCTGGAAGAAGACAGGGCAGGGCATGGCATGGAGTAATTGCTCAGTTGTTTTCGTTAACTATCTTTTTTCTTTTTTAAAGGAACACTAGGCTGTCTGGTGATTCTTTTCTGTTCTGTGCCAAAAAAGCGACCATATACAAGCTAGGGGATAACAGCTGGAGTCAGAAAGGAGGAAAATAGATACAACTTGGACAAAAATCTGAGAAATTAAATGGTGACAAGGAGAAGCAAGTTACTGTTGTAGGTAGACAACTTTAAAGCAGGCAGGAGAAAGAAGTTTAGAGCCAAGTATGTCAGGTGCTGACACAGCAAGGTGAAGAAAAGGAAAGGATACAACTAAATAAAGGAAGGAAAATGCATTGCAAAGGTGGATGTTTAGATGACATATGCAAAGGAAGTGAGATAGCAACTACTAGGTAGGGAACCAAGGAGGGGAAGTGATGAAGGAGTCTCCCTGTTTTTGTAAAGTTTTTAATGTAGCCTTTTAAGCAAAATGGTTTAAGGTGTGGGCTATGCTCAAACATGGGGCATGATGCCCCTTACACAAAGGACAAATAACCAGTGCAGGAGGCTTTTATTGTAGCTTAGCCAAGTGGTGGATGATTATACCTGTAAGCAAAGGTTATCATGTATAAGCTGGTGGAATTTTTCATCATGCTTGATGATTTAAGAAAGGTGCATCAGGGTAGAAGGTGATCCCAGCAGTGTGAGTGGGGAGAGTACCCCCACTGGCAATAAATTTGAAAGAGCAACATTAGGATATTCCCACATGAGTGAGTTACTGCAAACCATATGATGCCATTGGGGCTGCATAGTGGTACAACAAATAGCATTGTTGCTTCTCAGCAAGAGGTTCTCTGTCTCAATTTTTGGCTGGGGTACCTTCTGTGCAGAGTTTGCATGTCCTCCCTATATTCATGTAGGCTTCTTCCAGGAGCTCCAGTTTTCTCCCATATTCTAAAGGAATGCACTAGGTGGATTTGATACTCTAAATTACCCATAGATGTGAGTGCACATGTGCATGCGAGCATGTGGTATAGAATAACAGTGGCAGAAATGGGAAAAGGGGCTGTGGATTGATGGATGGTTATTGACTTACTGAGTAAGTAGATGTAAACACTGCATAGCATTGCGGTCCTTAGGCATGAATGGCAGATATCCTAATTAATAGTGGACTTATAGGGTTACTAAACAAACATCCATGTTATTGGGGTCTGGCTAGAGGATATGAATTGTTACCAGGACTTGTCAGTGTGAACCTTTTTAATCACTATCTGAAATAGACATATTTGTTATGCATCAAAATATATGAATGAAGCTATGTAAATAAAGATTGAATAATTTTAGTATAATATAGAGTGATTGAAATGGACGACAGTTGTCAAAAATCTGTAATAAAGCAATTTCTTGATCATGCTGCAGATTTGTTTGGTTGTGTGGCTAATGAGAAAGGGAGAACAGAGGGCAGTGAGTATGGTGATTTCATGCTTAAGTCCAATTATTAATACATAATGGTAGACTGATGCAACTAAATACAGAAGCAAAACTATATCAGAAGGAGTTCAGGAAGTGGGAAAAGCACACTTACTAAGGAGGGTTTTTTTCCTTAAAAGGGTTTTGGACTAGATGCTATCATCTCAAACAAATCTGTTGATGATTTAATTTTTTTCTAGTAAAGAAGGGGGAAGGCAAACTATCCTAAGAATGCCCCACTGATAGCCACAAATTCTATAGGGGTGTCTACAGAAGTGGGATTTATGAGTGCTTAATGCCTGCTGTGCTGTTAAGTATTTTGACAGAAGCCTATGTAACACATACCATACTACTATGGGTAAGTGTTGATAAAACCTTAGAAACACTATCTCATTCTTAGTAGAAATAAAATAGTTCAGAAAAAGCGTACTTGGGGAAATGTGCACTACTGTACAATAATCTGTAGACTTGTTCAAACAGTAGTCACTGCATATCCTTTATTCTTTACACAAGGAAAGGAGCAACACTTTATTGTGTTTTTGGGTTGGTTTGTTTTTTTTTTTTTTCTTTTTCAGTTCCTGGGTTTTGAAACAAAGTGTAGTGATAAACCACTAGTGCTCCATGTGATACACTCACTGTCACTCATAGTGCACATAAATGACATTAAGTCATGACAGCTGTTTGGAGTTCCCAGATATAATTACATCATTAGATGAAACAGGCCTGTGGCTGTTTCACTTACAGTCTTGTATATCAGTGTGCAGTGCAACCTTCTAGCATCCTTTTGACCTTCTTCATGAACAGTCTTCTCATTTTAATTGGCAACAAAGAATGAAGACCCTATGTGAAGAGACATTAAATCCTCTGCAGATGATGCCTTTCGGTGTATTAGCCAGAAACATCGGTAATGGTTCTTTACAATTACATAATAACCATTACAGCCTAAATGGTTACTTTTCAATTTTGTAAATAACATAGTAACCACTAGGGCCAAAATGGTTGCCATTCTACTTTGTATTGACCAATATAAGGGGCAGACCAAATAGAAAGTGTAGGTGTATGCTGTGGCAAGCTGCAATTATGAATTGTCGAGGAAAAATATATAGCAGGTGGCAAAGACCATTCAGTTGGTGCTCAGCTTGAGAGATACCTTAATGGTACCAAAAATGGAGCGGAAAGGAGAGTATCAAAAAGTAGTGAAAGGAGACAGCAAACAAAGAAATGCATTGTGGAAAACATAAACATTAGGCTCAGGAAGCAGGGCACAATTATTTTATGATGAGAGGACCCCATCCCCATGATATATATGGGTATACTTCAGATCACTGAAATTCCATTTCACCGAGACAAAATCACATAAATTTCATACACTGACAACTCATTTCACTGAATCTCATTTCACCAACAGCTTACAATGCTGAATTTCAAAAGATAAAATGGGAAACCATAGACAAACACACTCATAAAACTTATGACTACCTCTTTCCAAAACTTAAATCTACTTACTTATCCGCTTAACAGAAACCAGACAATATACAACCAAACTAAGTTGGGGGCTTCACCCCCGCACCCCCCAATGTTGGGGCTGTGCCCCCCACACTCCCCTAACTACATATACTAACTCCAGGATCGCACTACAGTGGGGAAAAGGGCATATACCTTTTACTTGCCTCACAGTACTCTATACACTGCCACAAATGCTGGGAAGTCTATAGCTTACAATTCAGTGAAATAAAATTCAGTGAAATTAATTTTCAGTATTTTGAAAATTAGGTGACTTGGTCTCAGTGAAATGAAAATCAGTGAAATGGGATTTTAGTGATCTGAAGTAGACTCATAGATATCTATAGGTTCATAGGTGTGTACTAAGCTAATGGCCCTGGAGCCTTTGCAAGCCTAGCCCACCGGATTACTCTGGCATCATGCCACCCGACCTTAGTTCCCAGTGCGTCTGTTGAGTAGAGCCACTGGAGTGATCCCCAGGGTGAATTTTCTATTTCCCATCCACTCATCAAGACTTCTCTTGAAGAAGGGCAGTGAGGTGCTCTGTTTGTCATGTATGGGAAGTCTACTCCATAGCATAGGCAGTCTCTGGGTTAAGAATCTGTCTCTCCAGCTTGTTCTGTTGATTGTGGTAATGAGGTTGAGGTTTCTGGAGTGTGTGGTGTGGAGGGATTGGGATTTCTTTAGATGTAGCATTTCTAACAGACCTGGGTTAGACATGCCTTTCTAAGTCAAACAGAGATCGCCTTTAAGTAGGCAATATGAGACAGAGAATAGATGGAGTTTTCTGAGTCTGTCCATACAGGACAAGTGTTTAAGTCCTAGGATCCTCTTTGTGAGGTACTTTTATGGCCTCTCCAGTTGTTGCAGGTGTCTAGTGAGGTACATGCCAAATGGGGCATTGTACTGGATGATTGGCCTAATGAGGAATGCGTAAAGGGAGACAATGACCTCTTTCGTCCTGGATACAAAACCCTTAGTAATGAAATGTACCACATAGAAGGGCTTTCTGACCACAGTGCCAATGTGGTGGTCAAAAGAAAGGTTGCTGTCAACCTGTGTTCCCAAATCTTTTATAACACCCTCTATGTTCATTGGACTACCATCGATGTGGTAATTCATGAGAACTGGGTTTTTCCCAAAGGGGATAACAACACATTTTTTGGCACTGAGCTTAAGGCCATGCTTCTGACACCAGTCGTTGGTCTCAGTGAGGCCTTTCTGTAGGATGTCAACATCACTTGGGGAGTTAATAATAGCTCCCAACTTGCAATCGTCTTCAAACTTTGTCAGCCAGAGTCCCTTTGTGTTGGCCTGGACTTCAGAGAAGTAGATACCAAATAGGAGAGAACCTAAGACTAAACCCTGTGGGACTCCACTCATGACTGGTTGGCAGTCTGACTTGGAGTCAGCTACTTTCACACTGTGGGTTCTATCTGTGAGCCAGTTTGCAACCCATCGAGTGATATAGGGGTTGATTCCTAGCTTAGTTAGTTTTTCTATAATTCCTGAGTAGGGAATTGTATCAAAGGTCTTGGCCAGATCAAGGTAGGCTGTATGAATCACCTTGCCTTCATCCACAGCTCTGGTGACTGACTCAAAGAAGTCAAACAGGTTGAGCAGGCATGATCTACCCTTCACAAAACCAAACTGTGTGGGATCCAGAGTTTGGAGATTCCCTATATCCTTGTTTATTAGGTCCATGATGATGCGTTCCATAGCTTTGGATATCAGACTTGTCAGGCTAATGGGGTGATAATTCCCAAGGTCTGTAGTCGCTCCTCCTTTGTGGAGAGGGATGACTGTAGCAGTGTGCCATTTGGTAGGGACAAAGCCTGAGGTGAGGCTGTGATTGAACATGGCACACAGGTGAGGTGCCAGTTCACTCTGTAGTTCATGTAAAACACAACCAGGGATATTGTCAGGTACCATAGAAGTTGTATTCTCGGCCTTGGACAGTGCTGTTTTAACCTGTGCAGTAGTAATACTGGGTGCCTGGCAATATACTGGTATTATGCTTGATCCTTTGGTGGGGGAGAGAGGGGTAAAGTTGGCACTGAATCTGTCAGCCAGTATATTGGCAATATCTGTTGGCTCGGTATAGGAGGTACCATTGTGCAGTAGCTCAGAGCAAATCTGGGTATTGTCATGGAGATTCTTTACATAACTACAGAAGGCCTTGTGGTTGTCTTTACTATCTGCTGCAATTCTGTTTTCATAGCTAGCTTTAGAGGATTTGATGAGGGATCTCAACTTTTTGTTGAGGCTGATAAGGGAGTTTTTTCCGGTCTTGGGACTTCACCTTATTCCACATCAGTTTCCTCCTTCTGTTGTAGAGTTTGTTTATGGCAGGGGACCACCAGATTGGCTTCCTTTATTTTTAGGAGAGCGTCTTGGTTCTATTGGGTATGGCAAGATCCATGCATTTGTGTACGTGTTCATACAGTGTAGTGGTGTATGATTCAGCAGTCATGCAACTATTCTCCATTTGCTTGGGTGCCATGAAGTTAACCACCTCTGTTTTTAGGAGCCCAAAGTTAGCTTTGGAAAAGTTTTTCATGATGGATACATTTGCAGGGGAGGTGGTGTGGGAGGGATGCGGATTTCCAAGGTGATTTGTTTGTGGTCAGATCTAACCAGGGAGAAGTTGACTATTGGTGTAGAGCAATGGTCCCCTATGTTAGTAATGACCAGGTCAAGGATGTTGTTACCTCTAGTGGGTGTAAGAATGAGCTGGTCCAGGGCATTGGAATTAATGAATTCCAGGAAACGCTGTGCACGTGTATTGGTACATGACTAGTTTTCCCAGTTAATGAAGGGGCAGTTGAAGTCACCCAGTATGAGAGTGTTAGGTTGGACCCTAATATTCTCATATATATATATATATATATATATATATATATATATATATATATATATATATATATATATATATATATGGGTCCCCTTCACATGGTCAGCATTTTAGAATGTTGAAGACCATATGGCCGAGACCATTTGATCGACATTCGAAATGTCGACCATGCAGAACCAGCATCTCTGTACAGTGCAGACTGGAAAGATTTCCATCTTCTGCTTTGTATTGGGATCTTGGAGTTGGTATATTTAAGTTGCAGGGGCTTCAGGGGAGTGTAGCCCCCCTGATAGCAGCGTGAAGGTAAGTTTTTTTTTGTTTGTTTTTTTATTCCATGGTCGACATTTCAAATTTCAGTCATATGGTTTCTGCCATATAGTCTATGACATTATATATATATATATATATATATATATATATATATATATATATATATATATATCAGGTGGGTGGGAGAGAGAAAAGGAAAGTGACGTCTCTGAACAGTGCAAAGGAGGTTCCTTTATCATATTCTGTATATTATGACCCTTTTGTACAGATGCATTTACAGAGATTTTCCTGCAAGTCTACATGTAACACTTTAAGTGATAAGTTACATAGCAATCAAGAAATGGGTCTCTTTTATATTGGAGTCTTCATGCTTAATTTCTTTAAAGTAATCAGTGCTAGGTATGGTTCCCATTAAGGAATATTGAACAATTTGTGATATTAATGTTTTGGTACATTTGTACCTCATCACTTTAAGTTAAACAATGCAAAATCCAGCTAATTAACTGACTCTGAGCTCTTCAAAGTTATATTCTTTTATTCCTATGTAATATTATTCAGTTATTTTTTAATATTACTTTCCCATGCATGCATAATAATTATACACAGTTATGGCGCTATGTCACAAGGTCGAAGTTTCAGAAAGGTGAATGTCATATGGTCAACACTATATGATCGACTTTCTGAAACATTCAACAATTTTAAACAATAATAATCTACATTTTTGCAGGGGTGGCAAACCCCCTGCACCCTCAGTATGGGGGACTACACCTCCCACACCCCTGCATATTATATACACCAACTATGAGATTGTACTACAGTGGAGAAAAGCGTAAATACTCTAATCCCCACTGTACCACAATCTCCATACAAAAGCTTCAATGTTCTGGAAATTCAATCATATGGTATCGACCATATGAAGTTAAACTTCTGGAACTTTAGTCTTCTGAAGGGGACTCAATTTTTTGTATGACCAGCAAGGAAGGATCTGTGAAGATGACCCAAATTACTCAAGAATGATCCATGCTATGGTGTGAGAAGAATGATAGATAATGCCTGTCTGTTCTACTGAGGAATTCTGAGTAACATTTATCTTTTGGGAGTGCATCTCTTTAACATTGTGATACCATATGGTCCAGTGCTTCTTTTAGGAGACTTATACAGGAAAGCCATGTGCTGAATCACAGCATATAAAAAGGAATTTTTAGATGTCATAAATTTTGAAAGGCATGTTACAACTGGCAACCACTATTACTAAACAAGGCAACATATTGGTTTAATTCTAGACAGACAGTATTAATATAGTTTCTGATATGGAGATTACTAAACCACTGGGGGTTCTCATCATAATGTATTTTTGCTAATATTAATTCTGCCAAAATTTTCACCAGTATGATTATGATAAATTAAATATTGGTAATATTGATAAATTAATATGCACTATAGTAGAAAGTAAGGTGGGAGATGAGAATTTCTAATTCTGATCAGGATGTAGCACACCCAACCCAGTATTTGTAGTGAGACAGATAATTGAGAAGAAGCTAGAGATGGGGAAATAGTCCATCTGGGCATTGCTAGACCTGAGAAAGCATTTGACAAGGTCCCAAGAAAGCTGATTTGGGCCATCGTGATATGGTTCAAAGTGGAAGATTTAGTACAGGCTATGTACAAGGACCCACTGTCACATGTACAAACAGTGTTCAGACTCACAGAAAGGTGAAAAACTACTACCCAACCCACTGCACAGCAGAGGTGGACGGGCCACACCCCTTCACTAGTCTTTCTCCATTCTTGGCTCCTCCAGTGGTAGGGCCACTTATTGAACCCTGGTCATCTGGGTTGTAGTAAGATCTTCAGCACTCTGCACCATACAGCCAGCTCAGATAATTCAGGAAGACGTTTTGCTATGGGCATTCGATTTTCCTTTTGGATGGGAGATCACAAATTTTCCCCCAGCCTGGTTCTTATGTCTTTTATAGACAGGGGTCGACAGTAAGTAAATTAATCACCAACTAACATAACCCCCCACATTACCCTTAGCTACCTCTTTACCAACATACCCCACCATATAGGTGTCCAAGGAACTCTGGGACAAAACTGGGTTGAGTTACATGACTAGGCTTGTAAAGACCCTGGTGGTCATTAACCAGATATGGACCTATGAACCTATAAACCTATGGGGTACTTTGCTGCTTTAAAACTTTTCTTGCAGACATGCTTTCAGAAGCCTTTAACTGCAAAGGTTGACTTTTATGGTTCTCAGTTTCTGTTTCCCACTGTTTGTAACACTTCTGGCTTCTCATCTTCCCTGACTTTTATCTACTTCTCTTATACAAATGTCTACAGTTCCTCTGCCTCACGCAGTTCAATCTTTCTCATGGACATACTTCTCAGTCCCTTAGCAGAAGAATTTTGGACAAAACCAAAATAATGCGGGGGGGGGGGGTGGCAAAGCCACAACATTATGGGCAGATTTTAAATGTTTTTCTTTTAAATTAGAAAGTTGCTAGAATAAATGGTTTTGCATCAGTAGATGAGAAGAGTCCAACTGGGCATTCCCAGACTTGATAAAAGCGTATGACAAGATCCCAAGAAAGCTGAAATGGTCAGTCCTGCAATGGCTTAAAGTCCTGGAAATATTGTCTCCGACTGAATTTTGATTGTCATCTACTCAGGTTTTTACATCAAAAACGTATTTGTACTTGTATGTAGCTGTATTATACTATATTAGTTTAGTTTTATTTGTATAGTTAGTATTACTAGTGACTTTATAAACTGTAGTGTATTTTAGTTTCTGATAGTGGAGCTTTTCTCCTCGGGCCTCTGCTGAAAATGGACATGTATCCAGCCAGACTAGCCCGGTTAACAAATGTAAAATAAATAAATAAATAAATTTAGTATCTGTATAAGACCAAGGGGGACAGTCACAACAGTGGGCAGTTACCGGTATCAAACACCTGTCCACCTGCATAAAAGTGTTGAAAAGGGTGAATGAAAAATTAATACAAGGAGTAATAGATGATGGGAGATGAGCAGTTAAAATTCAGATCAGAATGCAGCACAACCACCCCAATGTTTGCAGTGAGATAGACAGTGGAGAGGAAGCTATAGATGAGAAGAGTCCAACTGGGCATTCCCAGACTTGATAAAAGCATATGACAAGATCCCAAGAAAGCTGAAATGGTCAGTCCTGCAATGGCTTAAAGTCCTGGAAATATTGTTTTAATTAGTGTAGACTATGTACAAGGACCCAATGTCAAAAGTATGAACAGTGTTTGGACTCACAAAGGAGTTTTTGGTGGGTGGATGTGCATCAGGGTTCAGCTCTGAGCCCACTACTGTTCATATTGATGAAGGACTATATTAGCAAACAAGTCAGAGAGGGCAGATTAACACAACTGTTGTGTGTGGATGAGGTGGCATTACAGGCAGACTCTGAACATGAACTTCAGCAAACAATAGGAGAACGGAATGTAAAGCTGAAGGCACGTGGGATGAAAGTGAATACAGATATGACAGTTGTAATCGCAGCAAATGGGGGAAATCAGAAGAAGCTGAGAAATGAGACAGAAAGGAAAATAATGGAAGAGATGAACACCTTCAAGTGTTACAAAGGGGGTGGTTGAGGAGAGGAGAAGTCTGAATAAGTAGGCCAAAGGTAGAATCAGAGGAGCTACAGCTGAACAACACACACTGTCAGAGGTAGTATTAGACAGAAGGATGCTAAAGACGCTGAAAAGTAAGGAATACAAAACATTAGTGTGACCAGTACTACTACATGGTACAGAAACCTGGGCATTGAAGGCAGAGCAGGTGAGGAAGCTAGAGGTGATGGAGTTGAAATGCCTGAGATGGGTGGCAGGAAGCACAATATGGGACATATGAAGAAATTGGAACTTTAGAGTAGAAGTCAAAGCAACTCCATTTACAGAGAACATCAAAGAAAAGAGATTAAGGTAGTTCAGCCATGGGTGGAAGAAAGCAGAACAGGCTCTTATGAAGAAGACTTGGGAGAGACAGGAAGAAAGCAAGAGAAAACAATAACATACAGCAAAAAGATGGATGGACTACAAGAGAGAAGACCTGTGACAGCCAGGCATGACTGTTGAAGAATGTAGAAGAGTGGCATTGAATTGAGAGAAATGGCAACAGTTGATGTCACTCCATGACCCCAAGTAGAAAATTAGAAAAAGAGGAATTACAATGATGATGATGATGATTAGCTGGGCTAGTTGAGTAGGGGTCAATTTCATTATTCATAAAAGTATATGTTTCATGGCACAAAGTTAATTAATCAAAAAGCATTATTACATGAGCAAGCCTTTGACCAGGTAGTATATGCAAACGATTTTAAGAGTCTAACACACAAAGTTTTGTCATTCAATAAATATATTCAATACACTAGAGCTAGGGGTTTTAAGTAGGTGGGTCTGTTTTTTTAAGACCATGACCACAAGTGAACCAAGATGCTTAACAGACTTTTTAAAAACTAATGCAAAATATGGTGAAATATAAATCTTTTTTTATATATAACAGCATACAAGTAAATTTACTGGGATCTTAAAATTTGTTTCATCTATATCAAATGTAACACATACTGAAAGGCAAAAAAAGGATAAGCTTCTTCAGACTCAATTACATGTCATTATGAAATCGTGTTTCGCATGCAAGATATATAGCAACTAATTATATGAAACTTCAAGGGGATAAAACTGTACATTAAGGAAAGAGTAACAATTGTTATAATATTTAGCAATTGGTGTGTCTTGATGGCCTGCAGGTTTGAACATGGGACATGTTAACTTAAGACCTCATGGACATATAAACCTATATAGATTCTGACTAGGGACTGGAGCTCTGATTAGATGTTTTTGGTTGTAACTGATGAAAACTGCAAGAGACTGTTTTGCTCTGCCAGTTGCAGACTCAATCAATCGACACTCAGTGGATCATGCACATGGCAGCTGGTTAAGATTTAAGGCAAAATGCACTTCCTGATGACGGATTCCATAAGGTTTTGGTACACATATGCTGATTTCTAAAATAACTGTAGTAACTACACATATTAAACCCATTTAGCAAATACAGACTTCACTAGGAGTCCTTGAGGCTACAGATCTCACATCACAATTAACTATAAATGAAGCTTGTACAGATATGCTCTTAACAAACACATAGTCAAGCTTAGACTGTTTATAATCAAATACATTTCAAAGACAAACAAACCCTGGAATTCATTAAAATTGTGTAGGCTTCAAGCTAAGCCTATATGATGTAAGCATGTTAGCACAGTGAGCAGCAGTGTTAATCGAATATGCATGTTGCTCATTGTATCTGCATGTTTGCAAGCACCTTTTCATGTCCAGCAGTAGTGTCTGCAGCCACAGAAAGGTGCTTGCAAGCACAAGCTCAGAACGTAAGCAAGATGGCTTGCTTATAATCAAAGCTGAGGTACAATCATTTGCTGTAGACCAGAAATATTACGGGCAAGTACAGTGAAATAATTCTGAAGGAAGGGAAGTAAAATGGGGGGGGGGGGGTTGTTCATAGGTTCATAGGTGTGTACTAGGCTAAATGGCCCTGGAGCCCTTACAAGCCTAGCCCATTACCCTGGCATTGTGCCACCCGACCTTATTTCCCAGTGCCTCTGTCATGCAGAGCCACTGGAGTGATCCCCGGGGTGAATTTTCTATTTCCCATCCACTCATCAAGATTTCTCAATAATGGTTTGTACTGCATAATTAATATGGAATGGGAAATGAGTAAAGTGTACTCATATACTGCAGAGAAATGTGCTGATGTATCAAGGAAATACTTCTAACATAAATTCTGCAATACTGATGTAATGATTTAATGCCAATGACAATACTGGAGCTATGTACCTAAATAAAAATGGACATGCTAACAAAGGATGTGATATGAATATAAAATTGCAGTGTAAAAAAGGTGAGTTAATGTGTTATACACATGTTAATAAAACATTGACTTGAGATAAGAGCAAGGACAGAAGATACATTATGGGATCAGTGCATATACTGCAGTTATTACATATGAGATGCATATACAGGGAATCTATATATGCAAGCTGACACCACTGATATATTCTCCACCGCAGCATGTATACACAAGAACAAATGGACCTTACAGCTGTACTGCCGTGTACATCAGAAATGAGCATGTTTTGCAAAGAAATGTCAGTGGCACCCATAGGAAAGGGGTGTATCACCTGTGAATATGCAACAGGCAAGCAAGTGTTACATAGTCATGTAAATGCTAAATGGTAATCTAATAACACAAAACAAATATAAGTAAGAAATAATGACACAGCTCAGATGGCATGTCAGGATTTCAAGTTTTCCATTGCTTTTCTGCAAATATCTCAGACATCGTTATACTGGGCATGCTCACATGAAATTGTAGTGAACAGTAATACAACAGCAATTCAGCAGCACCAACATATAATAAAGTGCTGTAACACAGGAGCAATCACAGTTTCTGATGGCCTAGTAGCATGTCATATGGTAAGAAACATTTATGGTAGCCCTTATCTGCCATTAAGCTGTATATATTTTTTATTTTATTTATTTATTTAGTAATTTATTTATTCTTTGTTGACTGGGTTAATCCCACTAGGCTGGAAGTCTCTTTTCAGGGAAGACCCGCATACTCACATTTACACACGCACATATATGTACTGATATATACATACACACACACACACACACACACACATATATATATATATATATATATATATATATATATATATATATATATATATATATATATATATATATATATATATATATATATATATACACACATATATATAGCAAACAAGACTGCTGAGTGATTTGCCTACAGAGCTACATACTTGCCAGACAGATATTAATCGTGTTCTAAATCCTTATCTGGAAGTTGGTATTTTCATCTATTGTCTTCCTTCCACCAGTATGATATGGTAGCCAAACATGGTCTAGACTGGAAGGTCAGTGTATACAGGCTTGTCTATGCTGCTAACAGGGAGAGCAAATGCTGCATCTTGGAAAGGTCCCACCATGGAACCTCTAGTCATCCATCCAAGGTCACCACCTTGCCAGGCTTTGTCCTCACGGTACTGTAAAGCCACTTTATTGAAGCAAACACCAGTCTTGAGTTTTTTCCATAGCTTCCATGACTTTACAGTGCTTTTCACACAGTATATGAATTACCCTCACTGCATTTTCTCCTGCTATTGGACCTTGTGCTTTTTTATCAGAGTCATCATCACTGAAGCTCCTCCTTTTCCACCACCTTTCACCCCAACATCTTTCCCTTTGGGAGGCATACCGACTACCTCATACAAACAAAAAACTCAGACAGAAAGTAATTCCAGCAGCTCCATGCCCACAAGAAGACCACATCTCACCTTCATAAAAAGGACCTCCCAAGACTGGGGTACACCTTATTTCAGTGTATATAATGTGACAAAAACAATTGCAGTAATAAAGAAATGTACAGATAAAGACATCCAATTCAGAGCGTAATTATTTGGGGAATAAATAATGCCTGTGAGCAATGAATGAAATAATAACCTTTCCATCATGTCATTTTCAAACATAGAATAAATAGCAAATATATATAGCTCACAGCAAATATATTTAATATAATAAAATACAACTTTTCACGTAAAAAAAGCTTTCTCAAGTATCTAAAAAATCCAGCACATACATGTTTTATATATATATATATATATATATATATATATATATATATATATACATACACATAAGCCCCAGTTAATAGACTTATTCAATTTAATCACATAATTAATGCATAATTAGTAAGATAAACCTCTTTGCTTTAAAGCAGGTTTATTATGCATATTCTTATGGATTTTGGGAACTTACAAAATGACAAATGTACGTGTAACCCTATTTAAATAATTAAATTAATTGATGGTAATCTGTTTTTCTGTAAACGTGTCATTAAGATCTCCTCTCATTCTTCTATAGACCATGTTTAAATCTAGCCTTTTTAAAATAAGGGGCTTGGCTGTCATGTGATGTGCTGTCTTGACTTTCACCATTCTATAAAATCATTAACTTGGTAGAGCAATTTTGTGTGAAGAAGTTTTAATTTGTTAAAACAAAAGTGCTAATTCAATTTTGTGTGGAATAAAAGCTGTGTTTGGTTCTATCCTGCTGCCTTGTTGTTGTTTTTTGTTTAGTTTCTACAGTTTTGTTATTGGAACTTCTTAGTTTGTTTTTTTCCCCATGGCTGCAGGTGGACTGGCAGGATCACAGCCTCTGTTTAATGAGGTGGATTTGACAGATATGCAGCAGACTGAGGGAAACCTTACCCTTTTAATTCAACAATTGTCACAATGGTTCAATGATTTTTCAAATAATATTAACCCTTCCACTCAGGGAAGGGAAACTGAGCCACCGTTTCATCTGCAGATGAGAAGTGACACCAGCACACTGAATCCATGGATTAATAACCGGTATACTGTTCCTCCTTTATTGCCCAGTGTATGTGACTGCATCACCATAATATTAATCCTCCAGCCCTAGAGGAATGGCTGCATTCTGATTTTAACTTCACGGAGACCCAGCAAAGGAATTCATCAACACTTGCAAACCATTTAAGTGAGTACGATTATAAACTTTTAAAAGTTAAAAAACTACAATTAGAAAATGCATACTTTTCTGAGTCTATTAAAGTTAAGAAAATACCAATAGGGCTTCATATGTGGCATTTCCCCACTGGTTTGGTCAGTAATTCTCTACTTCATAAAGAACTGGTTGTTATGTTTGATCATCATGGATGTGAGTATATGGAGCTTCTAGTAAAATATAACTATAAATTAACTGATGACTTAATAGTGGGCATCAGTCCTTTGGACAATTTAATAACACATGATTTACAGCTTGAGCAGCATAAATTTGAATATACTCGCATCTTTAGCAGTACTGATGAGCATATCCAGTCCATTTGGAAAAGGAAAATGTATCAGCTTGAGCAGAATCAACATGATTATTTAAATAATAAAGCCTATCCCAACTCCCCTACATCACAGGAATGGGGGAAACATTTTACCCCCAATCCCCCACACTTTACCAATGATTATTCAGGGGAACAAGAATAAGGACAGCATATTGAGAGTGAGGAAATTATTCATCAGTATCCTGCTCATGCTTTAAAGCACCCCCCTCTCTGATGATCCAAAAGAATAAAGGAGAAATGTCAAACCAATAAAGAGCAACACAAGAGTTTACCCCAACTCCCATATATGGGTCATCTGAGATGGCAGAATCGCAGATGGAAAACCAAGAACTGGAATTAAGTCAAAGGGACACCTTCTCTAATCTGACTTCTTTTTCATGTAATGTGACCACTAATATGCAGTCTGACTTCAAAGTATATAATTTTTCTGACACCCTATTAATACAAAATGTGGTGATCTATTTGCAAAGGGTTTAACATTTGTACCGACAAAGAAAACTGACCTAGCTTATGTATTGATGGATTTGAAGGAATATGTGAGAAAAATAACCTTTAGTATTATAGATTCATAAGTTCATAGGTTGGTACTAGGCTATCGGACCTAGGGCCTATACAAGCCTAGCCATAACAATTCCGTGGCTATTTCTTCCCACAGTATTTACTTCCCTGGACCCCTGTCTAGCAGGGTGACTGATGTGATCCCAGGGGTGAATTTCCTATCTCCCATCCAATCATCAAGGTTCTTTTTGAAGAGGGCCAAAGAGGCACTCCGCTTGACATGTATGGGAGTCTATTCCAGAGTCTGGGGAGTCTCTGGGTCAGGAACCTATCCCGCCAGCATATTTTGTTCATTGGGATGACAAGATTTAGATCCCTGGAGCGTGTGCCTCTGAGGGATTGGGATTTCTTTAAGTGTAGCATGTCTAACAGCTCTGGGTTTGACATGGCCTTGTATGTTAAGCAGAGATCGCCTCTGAGTAGACGATATGTGACAGAGTATAGGTGGAGTTTTTTCGATGGTCAGCATAGGGCATCTGCTTTAGGCCTGTGATTCTTTTAGTGAGATATTTCTGCAGCCTTTCCAGTTGTTGCAGATGTCTTGAGAGGTACATGTGTTGTATTCCATAATGGGTCTAATGAGGGATGAGTACAGTGGGACAATGACCTCCTTTTTTCTGGATGAAAAGACCTTAGTGATGAGGTGTGCCACATAGAAGGATTTTCTGATTGTTGTGGCGATGTGGTTATCGAAGGTGAGACTACTGTCCATCTGTGTCCATAAGTTTCTTATCACACTTTTGGTGTTTAGTGTACTGCCACCTATGTGGTAATTCATAGGTACATGTTTTTTCTCAAAGGGATAACTATACATTTCTTGGCATTGAGCTTGAGCCCATGGCTCTGGCACCAAGCATTTGTTTCTGTAAGGCCCTTTCGTAGAATATCCACATCATTTGGGGATTCAATAATGGCTCCCAGTTTGCAGTCATCTGCAAACTTTGTTAGCCAGAGTCCCTTAATGTTGACCTGTACTTCAGAGAAGTAGATGCCAAACAAGAGTGGTCCCAGGACTGAACCCTGAGGTACTCCACTTGTCACTTGTCCGGAGCTGGATTTGGAGTCGGCTACATTTACAGTGTAGTTTCTGTCAGTAAGCCAGTTGGCAACCCATTGAGTGACGTAGGGATTAATGCCCAGCTTAATAAGTTTATCTATGATTCCAGAGTGGGGGATGGTGTTGAAGGACTAGGTGAGGTCCAGATAGACTGTGTGGACCACCTTACCCTTGTCCACAGCTCCAGAGACTGATTCAAAGAAGTCAATCAGGTTCAGGAGACATGTTTAATGAAATGTCATTAGCTATGATAGGTCTTAGGATCTCAACCACCTTTAAAACGCCTATTCATCCAACTCTTCAGGTGTCTGAGAAAATATGCAAGCCTGACATCCAGAATTCACTGAATTTGAATAATGTTAATAGGATGATTATGACTAAAGATGTTGTTAATAATATGACATCTACCAAAAGAAAAATGTTGAGAGATATGAAACAAATGGAGTGGAATGGTGGTAATGGGTAAAAATGACTATGAAAGTAGAATTAATATGATGTTAACCGAGGATACTTATAATGAAGCTTCTCTTAATGAACTATACATGGGCTATAGAAGAATAAGAGGAGATCTTAATGATATGTTTATAGAACATCAGATTACCATCAATGAATTTAATGATTTAAATATGGTTATACCTACAGTTCCCATTTTGTTTGAAATTCCCCAAATCCATAAGAGTATACATAATCTGCGTATGCATCCTGTAATTGATGCACAAGGTTCCATTATTCATCCTATTGCTAAATTCTTAGATGAGAAGTTAAAACGTGTTTATTCAAGAAGCTCATATACATAGAGACTCTTGGGATTTTTTACAACTGATTAATAATTTAGAATATAAAAAAAGTTATACCTTTATGACCATTGATGTAAACGACCTCTACACTGTGATTCCTCATGCTGTTGGACTAGAATGGTTGTTAAAAAACGGGCTCCTGCAGGACAGAATTAACTTATATGACAGCTTGATGGATATTGTTCTAAAAAATAATGTTTTCATCTTTAAAGGTCAGTATTATCTGCAAAGTAAAGGAGTAGCAATGAGCTCTACCTGTGGAGCCCTTTTTGCTAATTTTGCAATGATTATCTGGGAAAGAAATTCTTGTTTAATAGAAATGTTATACATTCAAGCACATTTTATATAAGATACCTGGATGACATCTTTGTGGTATGGGATGATAATAAAGAAATAATGTCATCCTTTATAGAATATATATTTACTCCACTACTGAATTTTTACAATTTACTTATGAAATTGATGATGCTAACATAGCCTTTGTAGGTATATGATTTGGTAAGGATGTTGTGAATAATAGATTTACATCCTGTATATTTAGAAAACCCACCAATTCAAATGCCTTCTTCCACTACACCAGTGCCCATCCCACTACACAGAAAAACTTAGTGTTGAAAAGGCAGTGTATCAAGGCTGCTTGAATGATTACACTTGAAGAAGAATTTTGGGATGAATGTACACACATAAAGGAGATATTTTCCACCAGAGGTTATCCATATTATTTTATAGACAATCTCATATATGAGGTCATTAATAAAAGGGAGTGAGGATTCTTTACTCCCATTGTACATTCCCAGTTTTGAGAGGACAATCTGGACAGGAACATAGTCCTGTAAAGAAAGGTGGAAGTTTAAATGAAAATATTAATAATAAGCATTATAGGAATGCACTTATTACCATGTATAGTGCTGATAGCCAATTTATAAGATGGGTTCTTGATAAGAACTGGTCCATATTAAAAGAGGATAGGCAGATTGCACACAAGGTTAGTGAGAAACCGATTGTGGTTTACAAAAGAGATAAATGTTTGAAAAATATTTTGGATGATTTCTAAAAGTCTAATGACCCCAATAAGAGGGCAAATATGGGGAAATGTGGGAGATGCTCTTATTGTAAATTTATATTTGAGGGTGACCAGTTTACTATAAATTCAGCTGTATTTAAACTTTCAGGAAATTTTACTTGTAATACAGTGAGAGTAGTTTATGTTGCTCTCTGTCAGGGGTGTCATGGGTTTTATATTGGTAAACCTGAAAGGAGGTTGAAGGATTGACTGTATGAACACCTATATGACATCAAGAAAAATTAGAAAACTAGTGTACTTTCAAAACACATACAAGAATTTCCTAGACACCATTTTAAGTTTAGTACTCTGGAGAAAGTTACCCCAGGAATGAGAGGGAGGCCCTAGTCCCTATTATTAGAGAATAGAGCTCTGTTGGCAGATCCGGTTTAATTCCAGGAGCTTGCCAGGATTAAATGAACAAACATCAATTGCTTGTTTATTAAAACTAAAGTCATTAACTAGATAAAAAGTGTATGTTTTTATATATAGATATATATATGGGTGTGTGCATTTTTAATGGATTTGATGTGCAATATTTTTATTCTTATTACATATGTTTATTGCAGTTTGTGGTTTTAGCTCATGTCCCTTAGCTTTTATAAAATAAGGGGCTCTGCTGTCATTTGATGTGCTTTCTTGACTTTGACCATTCTATAAGAGCCTTAACTTGGTAGAGCAATGTTATCTGAAGAAGTTTTAATTTGTTAAAACGAAAGTGCTAATTCAATTTCATGTGGAATAAAAGCTGTGTTTGGGTCTATCCTATGGCCTTCATGTTTTTATGTTTAGTTTCTACAGTTTGGTTGTTGGAACTTCTTTATTTCTGTACACATTGAGATAAGGAAGCTGTGTGCAAATTTAAATGCATTCTCCTCAAGGGAAGTGGATACAGCACCAAGTGTCACATACACACACACACACACACACACACACACACACACACACACACACACACACACACACACACACACACACACACACACACTCATGTTGTGCATCAAACCTCCTATCTCTCTAGTGACACAATCAAGAGAGCACTGTATTCATTGTAACCACCACAGGAGATGTCTGACTCATAAGGAGAGGCTCACATCTCAGTGTTTTGTAGAGAAGATGTTTCTGTAAAAACTGGGATAAGGGATCTGTGTGCAAATTTTAATGTATTATACTCAGGGGAAGTAAATACAGCATGAAGCATTACACACAAATATTTCCTATATTTAACATCAAATCTCCTACCTACCTAAATTTGCAATCTAGAGAGCACAGTATTATTCATAAGCACCATGGAAGAAGACTGACTTCAAAGATATGAAATAGCACATTTGTACCTCCTGAAAATCCAGTAATTGGAACAGATGGCACTGTGCATCACAGGTTGTGCAACAAACACATATGTGTGCATAGGCCAGTGTAACATCACTATGACTGCCTTTCATTTACATTATGTTACAGTGAGGGACATTGTCATGTTTCACCTTATGGGATGCCATAGTAATTCACTGTTGTAAACCAGTGGATAGTCAATCAAATTTCCTGCCACTCCATGCTGGGATGATTGCACACTTGTATTGTCTCATACTTGCACTATGTGCATTGCCAAGACAAACATGAAAGTCATAGACAGGACAGGTCACTGCAGAATAACAGTGATGGATTATGTGAGAATAGGTTAACCAAACTTGTAACTCACTTGCATATGTAAACATTGTAGAGCAGACATATGTTAAACAGATGAAATAACTGAGCCAATGTGATTTTGAAATCAAGATAACCCGCTGAAAATATTAATGCAGACATGCAACCATTGTGCAACTGGAGTCTCTCTTTTGTATGTCATTCTTTGACAGAAGCACTGCCAAGCTGACATATGCTGTGATGGCAACACATGCATAATCATATCTTGAAGTGCTGAACTTAGAATGGGAATTAGCAATACTATGTGTTGATCTGTGACAGCCTTCATGCAAAGATCTGTAAAAGACAGGCTTCACAATAAGAAGCAGGCACATTCATATTGTAGTAGGCTAGTGATGTGTTAAGAAAGGGTGTAAACAACATTTACAGCCACAGGAGTTAGACAAAATACTCTGAAACATTGTTTCATCCATCTGTTTTCAAACCTTTAGTGCACTGTAAAAAAAACATTAATACCCAAGTATTATCTAAGCACACCACATAGGAAGTCATACTTCTGATAGTTCACATTTGACAGCAGATTTCAGCAAGTGTGAATGCGTGTGTTTATCTTCATTACCCTATTGAATACTATAATATGTACCTCCAATCCTTTAAATTGTTGAAAAGTACATTAAAATGAATAAACATAGTTAAACGCAGTAATGCAAAGTATGACACAGTTATTCAGCCAAAGGCAATAAAATTACACGCTGTCTCCACAAGCTGCTTACTTCTATTTAGTTTTAGGTGCACTTGTAAACTGGCAGGAGACGTGCAAATGCAGAGGTGGAAGAATAATAATGCAGAATTGAGAAGATGCACTGACAGAGTGAGTTGGAGCCGGGGACAAAGTAACTTATGACAGAAGAAGGATAATGTTGGCTCATTATAATATGTAGCCAAAAGGAAAACATAACATAGTGTACCAAAAACAGTCAGTACCACATAACTAATGGCTGGATTAGAACCATTGAAAAAGGCTAAAAACTATACACATGGAGTCATTATCTTATCATGCCACAAAGGAATTGCTGCTTCATGATATTTAAATAACACAATTAAAACATAGTAACAACTTACAGAAGCAAAAGGGATGACCAGAGAGAGGGAGACAGACAGTGTTTCTAATTATGTGCAGTATTAGTCAGTCTATCTGCATGCCCATGATGTAATAACGAGGTGTTATATGTATAAATGTCTGTGAAAATAGTCTATATGTTGTCTGCATATCAAGTCTGGAGACACGGAATTTTGTTATTTTTCTTTGCACTTGTGTGATTTCTGAATGACAGTAAAGTTTACTTTGACTTTGACTTTGACAGTCAGACAAGTGCAGAGAGGAACAGCAACATTATGTTATGTGGGATGTGTAGGAACATCTGCATGGTGTTTTAGTCTTACTTTTTCTCTGTAGAGTACTTTCAATAGGGATAAATAATGGGTAGGAGAGTGCAACAAACATGAGAATCTCACTGTTAAGGCCATAAAGTTTTTGTAAATTTTGTCTTGCTGT
The DNA here is from genome assembly GCF_019279795.1 of Protopterus annectens. Lineage (NCBI taxonomy): Eukaryota > Metazoa > Chordata > Ceratodontiformes > Protopteridae > Protopterus > Protopterus annectens. The sequence goes on along the minus strand of NC_056733.1, from coordinate 1,181,647,115 downwards.
ACTATTCAAATGGTATGCTACTGAAATGTATATGGAGAGAAATGTAAACATTTGCAGTAAAATATATGTTAGGAATATGAAATGTCATGATTTAATAAAATGGCCTAGAGGTGTAATTGAAGCCTTGCCACTAAGCAAAAACATCAGTCTACAAATAGGATAATTATTTGAGTACACCACACATGAACTCATACTTCATCACATCCAGCAGCCTGAGAACTGCTAAATTAACTTCCACATTACTGCCTTTAATCTTCCTTTACTCTGTATTCCCAGAAAACAGCAGATCTAAGCATATTTGCATTAAAGATACTGGACCACTGCAGATTAAATTGAAATAATCAGATTTTGCAATAAGAAGTTGAACAGCATTCAGTGTCAATCAGAACTGTTGCACCATGCTGACCTCCACACAAATGCCATGGATATAAAGTGAAGGCTTGTCCATGGGCCATTTCTAGCCATGTGTGTTACGTGTAAATCTATTTTTGACCAGATTAAATATATAGAAAGGGGGTGGACTGGACAGTGAGGAAAATGGGGATGGCAAGCAGAGGCTAGGACACAGGTGAAAGAATACAGGCACTTGCAGAAGGTCATTTGAGAGCACATATAGCTATCCACTTCTTTCACAACATAAATGCACAATTATACATACAACTGCAAGACTTTGAAGCGTCATCACACCAGTGATGGGTGACAACATCAGAATAATGTTGTATGTCCAGATGGACCAAATCAAGTGTGTTAAAAAGATACATACACAAAGTGGAGAGCAATGGAAGGGATGCAATTTCTTATGGGACAGGTGCCAATTTTTAATATTTTTTTGGAGGGAGAGGAATGTTTGAAAGGTGCTTAGGAATGAAGATGTCAGATAGGTATGGTAGGTTAGGAAGTATGTGCAGACATACAGGACATACAAGGCAGACAGACAGGGATGTTGATCCAGGCAGGGGACATCATGACTTAGGATAGGTAGGAGATATCAGAGGTGCACCCCTGTGCAGCTTGAGAACAGAGAGCATCTAGTCTTCACCCTCAAAACTCTCATCATTATCTCCTGTAGCAGCTCCATGGGTCAGTAGTGGATATGACATCATTATCACAATTCAATGCAGGATCATTTCATCCCTGCCCAATATGTGCACTGAGGCCCCCTCCATGATAGTCTCCACAAGCTCTGCCAACTCCTGCTGGGTGGCAAAAGTACCACCTCCACTGATACTACACCAAGAAGATACCACTGTACCAGCAGCTGGGGCAAGGCTACCTTATGCAGATGGAGAAGATAGGAAAGGGGTTGTGGAGACAACACTGATAGGTTGTGAGCCCAATGTGCCAGGTGTCTATGCTGCCATCTGTAGAGGTATTTTGAGACAAATTGCGACCATTGGTCTGCCTCTCCACACTGTTGGTCATATATTTTTTTAGCAGCAAGGTATGCAAACAGTAGACTGCTAATAAATTATAAAACACACAGAAAAAAGATAGATATGGATGGAGAGACAAAAAGGAGATAATTAGATACATGGTAAGTCACATCAATTTATTTTTTCAATAAGCATTGTTTGGCGATACATAGACAATTATGATAATTTAGTATTGCATATCTTTGCCATATCCATTTATGATTGGAAGGTATTAATGTATCATAAAATAAACAAATCTCACTGCTATAATATAACTAAGAGTAATATTTATTTCCTTATAATGGATTGGATATATGCATTCAAATGCAATTACCATAAATTGTTCTTGACGTATTACTGCTATTAATAATTTATGAATACATGTCCACGTATAAAAAGTAATTCCTACTTCTGTGTCTTGAACCCACACACATTTATTTTGGTATTCACACTGCCTAATGCAAGTAGTAAGAGTTATTGGGAAGGCATACATGCTTGAGATCAAGATTGAGGTATGCCTGCTCAAGATCCTAGTGACTGAGGGAATGAAAAGAAATTTCTGGCTTGAATTTGGACCTGATTTATACTTACCCAATATACAAAACAATAGCCCCAGTTTTCGCCTTCACTCTGTATCCACCAAATCAATATCTAAACTCCTTGGTAAACTTAAACCAACCACTCTAGCAGCTGATAAGCTGCCAGCAGACTTCCTTCAGCTCTCAGCTGAAGCTATAGCCTATCCTGTCTCTATTCTCATAAACAGATCTCTCTCAGAATGCAAAGACCCACTTCATGGAGAACATCATATATAATTCCACTGTACAAAGGAGACAACTCCTTAGAGCTTACCAACTATCATACAATAGCAATCCTATCACCTTTATCCAAAATATTAGAAAGAGTTATTCATACTCAGCTAATACAGTACCTCCAGAATAACAACCTACTCTCCATATCCCAGCATGGCTTTAGACCTTCCCATAGCACCACGACTGCACTACTATCATTCACCAACCCAGTTAACCACCACAGAAACAAGGTTCTATTTGTTTCTTCCATATTCATAGACCTATAAAAAGCCTTTGACATGGTAAACCACAGTCTGCATCTTGATACCCTATCCACCCTAAATATAAGTCCCTCTTCTATATCAATAGCTACTTATCTGCCCGTCAGCAAGCAGTCCTATGGCAGGACCGATTGTACCCCCTGTTACCAGTAACCATAGGAGTCCCTCAAGGGACTAGCTTTGTTTGTGTAACTTGAGCACTAATCCAGGCATTCTCTAAAGTATTCAATTGTATGTATTACTGCTTGGTAGTAACTTGATTAAAGTGTAGCTATCATTCTAAGTCTTTTGGATTAAGCACTTGCTTCAGACCAGTTGTTTTACATTAGGAAGGTTTGTGGCATGCACTGTGGTGGCAGGACAGGTAGCTTTCATCCTTCTAAGTTGGGAACTGCTGATTGAGAGCCCAGTGTCTGTTATTCTTAAAGTGTATTAGTTCTGGTTTATGCACTTGGGCTTCAGGCCAGTTATTTTACATTAAGAAGGTTTGTGGTCTGCACTCTTGCGGGAGAAGAGGCTGTACTCTGCCTTTCTGAGCTGGGAATTTCTGATTAAAGGTTTATAGTGCCAGAATATTTGAACTGTATCTTACTGAAATTGGTACACCTTGTTGGCTGTAGCATAGACTAGATCCAGGCCTGCTGAATCTAGCTTTGTTTATATGCTTGTTGTTTGTTTGCTTGTTATTTCCCTGGAACATTTATTCCACCTAATACGCGGCTTCTCAGCACTTCTGTGGATCACTAGTGATATCTGCATTGCTTACTGTACTTATTTCCTTGTTTCATTAGAAAGAAAGTTACTGTTTGTCGTTTTTGCATTTAAGTTACCTGTAACACATTGCACTTAAGTTACCTGGCACTTGCTCACTAAAGCAATTATATAAGTCAGCACTAAAAATTAAAAGCACTACACCCTCACTCCCCACTGGCCCTTGTTTTCAATTATAAAGGAATTCCCAATATTATTCTAGCATGTCCAAAGGTCAGTTGTCAATCTCCTCTCCGGTCCAGCTGGTGAATCTGGGAATCTTGAGGCAATGTTACAACTGCCTCATGTACACAGACAACCCTCTCCGCCTCCCAACAAATTCCAACACATGTGAGAGATGCAACCATATAGCCAAACTGGAGGCTAAGCTCTCTCAAGTCAGTACTGGCATAACCAGTCAGGAGGAGAAGGAAACCACACTCACTACAATTCCAGTCTCACATAGATCTACCACGACAGCAAACCAAACACATAATTACACAAAAACATACTCAGAGGCTCTAAATAAAGATCTGCCTAAGCAGCAGAGACCTCCAAAGCAGACACCCAAGCAACCGCTACCCCAAAACAAAACACGTGCAACACATATCTCACAAAGCCAGTGTGCCGAACAGTCACAGCCCTTAAGACTAAACAACACACCTGATACACTTGTAATAGGTGACTCTATCGTCAGGCACACTGACGTCCCGCTCACCAGGCTGAACAAGGAGAGGGTCACGGTGAGCAGCCTGTTGGGCGCTAGGATCCGCCACATAACACAAGCACTCGGGTAACTCCAAGGCAAGTACAAATATGACTCAGTCATTGTCCATGCTGGTGTGAATGACCTGAGATGTACCTCCCTGGACTACATGAAAAGAGACATAGAGGAGCTCTCTGAGCATGTAGCCCAGGCCGGTATGACCCTGACCTTGAGTAGCATCTTACCCTCACCAAGAATGATGCCATAATATGAAGACAAGATGATCAATTTCAACAATTGGCTTAAGTACTGGTGTCATTCAAAGGGGATCCAATGCCTGTCAGCTTGGGATGATATGCTCGACAAGCCACGATGCTTCGCTAAGGACGGCTTGCACCTGTCACCCCTGGGCTTTCAGATATTGGCAAAGGCTCTTGCTACCCCCATAGTGCCTTTTTTAGGCAAGGCTCAAAAGACAAACCCACCTCCATAGGTATCACAAGGGATAAGAAACTAAAAGTAATGCTACTCAATGCCAGAAGTCTAAACCTCAAGATGCATGCACTCAAAACTCTCCTTAGCATGGAGAACATCGATATCTGTGCAGTAACAGAAACCTGGTTCAGGGCTCCCGAGAGCACCCCAGCACTACCAGGTTATACCTCATACCATGCTTTTCGGCCCCAAAACTTGGTCCGAACCTTAAAAGGAGGGGGTGTATCGATATTCATCAAAGATACCCACATCTCCAGGTTGGTGGCAAAGCAGGAAGCATCAGAGACTATCCATGTGCAACTAACAGTGGGTAAAACTGCCTTCCAGTTTATAGCCTGCTACAGACCACCCTCCCAAACCCAGGAACCCCATTCGGCCTTCCTGAGAACACTGGAAATTATGAAGGTCTCTCCAAACACCATTATATTGGGCGACTTCAACTACCCAAACATAGACTGGGAGCATTACTCTAGCTCCAACACCCTAGCCCAAAGGTTCCTAGAATTTATAAACTCAAATGCTATGGAACAACTTGTTACCACTCCCACAAGATGGGAAAATATACTGGACCTGATCATCACCAACATGGGGACTCTATGCTCCAGACCAGAAGTGTATCCCTCACTGGTAAGATCAGACCATAAACTAATCTCACTGGATATTCACATCCCGACCCCACCCCCTGCCCAGAAAACCACAGTGAAAAACTTCTCTAAAGCAAATTTCACACTCCTCAAAACCGAGGTGGAATCCTTCAAAGCCCCCGGGCCTGTGGTAAATACGGCCCAGACCGCAGAATCCTTTATAAACGCATTCTATGAACACCTTCAGGAATGCATGGATCATGCGATCCCAAATAAAACCAAGACCCAATCCTCCAAAGGCAGACGTCCTGTCTGGTGGACCCCAGCCATAAACAAACTATACAATAGAAGGAGGAAGCTACTAAATGATAGAGCAAAATCCAAAAAAGGGAAGGCATCACTGATCAGTATTAGCAAAAAACTATGGGCACTCATAACATTGTCTAAGGCCAGCTTCGAGAGAAAAATTGCACAGGACACTAAGGATAATCACAAAGCTTTCTTTAGTTATGTTAGGAACCTGGGTGGTAATTCCCAGATATGCTCAGAATTAGTCCAAAATGACAAAAAATACACCAAACCCACAGACATTGCCAACATCCTAGCTGACAGGTTCAGCGCAAACTTCTCCCCACCCTCCCCACCAAAAGGGCAAATATCTATCCCAGCTGAGTGCTGCCCCCATGACATCTTAGATGCTCAGGAAAGAGCCGCTTTCTCCAAAGCAAAAAACACAGCATCAATGGGACCAGAGTATGTCCCAGGCTGCGTCCTACATGAACTCCAAGAAGAGCTAAACCCAAACATAAAACCACTGTTAAATCTCAGCCTTACTACAGGATATGTGCCCAAAGAGTGGTGTACAGCAACAGTGGTCCCTCTTCATAAAGGTGGTGCCTCAGCGGATCCTGGAAACTATCGCCCCATAAGCCTGACTAACTTGGTCTGCAAAGCTATGGAAAGGATCATCATGGACCTCATAAATAAAGATATTGGGGACCTACAGACACTGGATCCTACCCAGTTTGGCTTTGTTAAGGGCAGATCCTGCCTCTTAAACCTGGTTGATTTCTTTGAAACAGTCACCAAGGCCATTGACGAGGGGAAGGTCGTCCACACAGCCTACCTGGACCTCGCAAAAGCCTTCGATACAATACCCCACTCAGGCATTATAGATAAGCTCACCAGCTTAAATATAAACCCCTATGTCACTAGATGGATTGCAAACTAGCTCAAGGACAGAACCCACATGGTTAGAATTGCTGGAGCCATGTCAGACTCCAAACCAGTTACAAGTGGTGTCCCACAAGGCTCAGTCCTGGGACCTCTCTTGTTCGGTATATATTTCTCGGAGGTACAGGCCAACACTGAAGGACTGTGGCTGACCAAGTTCGCAGATGACTGCAAACTGGCCGCCATAATCGACTCTCCAGCCGACACAAGCATCCTCCAAAAGGGCCTCATAGAAACAGACAACTGGTGCCAGAGCCATGGCCTCAAGCTAAATGCCAAAAAGTGTATAGTCATCCCCTTTGGCAAAAACAAAGTGCCCACAAATTACCACATAGCTGGTAATCCATTAAGTACAGAAGAAGTAATTAGGGACCTGGGGACCCAAGTTGATAGCAATCTCTCATTTGACAACCACGTGGCCAAAGTGGTTAGAAAAACATTTTATATAGCGCACCTAATCATGAAGGGATTCACATCTAGATCAGGGGAGGTCATTGTGCCTCTTTACTCATCCCTCATCAGGCCCATAATTGAGTACAATGCCCCTTTTGGGATGTACCTTACCAGACACCTGCAGCAACTGGAAAGACCACAAAAGTACCTCACCAAGAGGATCAAAGGGCTTAAACAGATGCCATATGCTGCCCGGTTAAAGAAACTCCAGCTCTTCTCAGTGGCATACTGCCTGCTCAGAGGCGATCTGTGCCTGACTTATAAAGCCATGTCCAACCTGGAATTAATGGACATGCTGCACCTCAGAAAATCCAAATCCCTTCTAGCTATGCGCTCCAGAGACTTGAACCTCGGCACTGAAATAAATAGGACATGCTGGAGGGACAGATTCATAACCCAGAGGCTCCCTTCACTCTGGAATAAAATCCCAGTCCAGGTTAGGCAGAGTCCCTCATTGACTCTCTTCAAGAGGAATCTTGATGAGTGGATGGGAGATCATAGGTTTACCCCGGGTATCACTTCTGTGTCACTGTTAGACAGAGGCGCAGCATACTAACCTCAAAAAAGGGCATAGCAAAATAAATTTAAAATGGGTGGCGAAAGTCAAACACATTCTGGCTAGGCTTATAAATGCCCTAGGGCAGATAGCCTACTATGAACCTATGAACCTATGAACCTAATATGCAGATGACACCACCCTCATATGTGCTACCCCTACCCTTAGTCAACTGCAAACCCTTACCCAAAATAACTTCACCCTAGCTGAAACTTGGTTCACTAAGATCAAACCTCTTCTTAATCCCAAAAAAAAAAAAAAAAACTAATTCTTTTCAGCCTTGGCAGAGCTCCTCCCCTAAATAATAATTTCACCATTGACTCTAAAGAAAACATTCAAATCAGTCCAACTACACACACTAAACTGCTAGGCATAGAAATAGACAATAACCTGAGGTTCGACATCCACATAGCACAAACCATTAAGAAAGTTAATAAAAAACTTAGTCTCCTATACAGGAACAAATAGTTTATGACAAAACACACCAAAGTAACCATCGCAGCCAAGGACTCATCTTCTATCCACCCTCCTCTATGTCTCTCCAATCTTGACCAATCTCTGCCAAACTGATTTAAATAAAATGGAATCTTGCTACAACAAGATTGCCAAGTTTGCTACTGAAGCCTCATATAGGTCCCAGCACTGTCTATCCCTTAAGCAACTCAACTTGCTTGAGTTGCCTCATATACTTCTACTCAATCAACTCTCTATAGCACACAAACTCTACTACCTTCCTGAGATAACCTCCAACACTTCAGCACCTAATTCAGCCCCACATTCCCTCTAGAGCCTTAAGATCTAGTACCCAGAACCTCATAACTGTCATCAAACATAACAACGAAGCTGGTAAGTCCCTCTTTGCCATCACCATTGCCAAAACCTGGAACACACTACCAAGCCAAATAACTTTTACTACCTCCTTTGGTCAATTCAAAAAACTCCCGAAAACCCACTACCTAAGTAACTGGCTATGCTCATGCCACTCACCAGGCTAATCCATACCAAAAGAATTTGTCACGGTACAGCTATGTATAAACAGTTTCTCCCCTGAAAGCTTCCAAACCCGTGTACATTTACCTTACAAAGCCTATAACTGCAAAAGAAAAAAAATGTACCTCTGATTGTCTGCTGTAAGAAATGTTAATCACTAGCATGATATCCTGTTGTGTGTATATATACGCTATATGAATGTTTGTTAATCACTAGCATGTTGCCCTGATGTGTATATATGCCGTATGTATGTATGTTCTACTTCTTTTTACTCTCATGTAATGTATTGTAATTGGGGAGCTTTTCTCCCCAGGCCTCAGCTGAAAATGGACCTGTGTCCAGTCGGACTATCCTGGTAAACAAATGTAAAATAAAATAAAAATTACCCCATGCCTCACTGAGGTGAATTAATCTGCCCCGACATGCCTGTCAGTTTGCAACTATTTCCTTTACAGCTGTACAGTGCAAAACAAAAAGAAACATATATGAAAGCATAACAAGTACCTGCATTGGCTGGCTTGATCATTAATACCATACCATAGGTTATGAATCAGTATGCTTACAAAACTGAAGGATGTTTGCAGTTCTAAATTCATCCTTCCATCCAATTAGGAGGTCCTGCTTGCACTTCATAAGGTCACTATACTGGTGACAACATTGTTCCCTAGTGCATGGAATGCCAGTTGCACTACAGACAGCCTCGGCTAAGCTATTCCAAGCCTCAGCCTTATGCTGATGTCTGGTATAATCCCCTTGCAGTATTGTACAGCTGTAACTTTTCATGAGGAGTGCCACAAATATCCTGGAGAGCTCAACACCCCCACCTTTGTCCTTTAGCACTATTATCTCTTGCTAGTTATGTCTGCAAAAGTCAAGCTAACAAGATATGTTTGAATCTGCATCCAATTCATATCTCATGATAACTGTTTGTGTGGAAAGATGCTCACCTTTGCCAACTGCATTTACACAATTGAATGCATACTGATTCCTTTGAAGACACATCGGCATTGCTTATATCACATAGCAGTAAAGGTGTGAAATGTGGCCTTGAGCTTTACCAAGTGTGATGTTCACCCTATTGGCACAGGTTCCAATGTTCAACAATGGAACGCTTAATGTCATGGCTTTTAATCCTTGCAGTTTAGAAGGAGAAAGAGGATGAATGAATTATGTCATATTGTGATGCTGGGGCTTACACAATACTAAAATATTGTTGCACCAGCTGGGAATTGAGTCCATGGTATGAAGCATTAAAAACATTTAATAATTTCTTATTAATTGACATTGCCACAGGAGAACTATTTTTAGCATGGAAATTAAAGATATACTAATTTTAGAATAAATGGAGCTACACTTCAGAAAGGCTTGTATGTGTGGGATTTTAATTAATCCTGAAATGTATTCTTAATGAAAGTCAGTATTTCTGTTTCTAAATATATTTTAGAAGGATGCAGTTGAAGGAGATGAGTAATACAGGATGGGATATGTTACATACATACTTGACAAAGCATAACTGTCCTAAACACATAGAATATGTGATGTGTCATGATCATAATAACAAATGTTATAACAATGCAAAGTTCCTGTAATCACACTGCACAGGTAAAAAACACACTCTCCAAAGCCAAGAACACAGCATTCATGGGACCTGACAGCATTCTAGGCTGCGTTCTACATGAACTACAGAACAAACTGGCACCCCACCTAAGTACCATGTTCAGTCATAGCCTCACCTCAGGCTATGTGCCCACTGAATGGTGCATAATGACGGTTATCCCACCCCACAAAGGGAGAGCCAACTTGGACCATGGAAACTACCACCCCATTAGCCTGATGAGCCTGATCTGCAAGGCTATGGAACGTATCACCATGAAACTTATAAACAATGATGTTGGTAATCTCCAAACTCTGGACCCCACTCAGTTCGGGTTTGTAAAAAGCAGATCATGTCTCCTAAACTTGCTAGACTTCTTTGAAGCAGTCACCAAAGCCGTAGATGAGGGTAAGGTGGTTCACACAACCTATCTAGATCTCAACAAGGCTTTCAACACCACCCCCACTCTGGAATTATAGATAAACTCACTAAACTAGGTATAAATCCCTATGTCACAAGATGGGTTGCCAAATGGCTCACTAACAGAACCCACACTGTGTAAGCAGCAGACTCCAAATCCAACTTCAGACCAGTGACAAGTGGAGTACCATAGGGTTCGGTCCTGGGTCCTCTCCTGTTTGGTATCTACTTCTCTGAAGTACAGGCTAACGCAGAAGGTCTTTGGCTAATGAAGTTTGCAGATGACTGCAAACTAGGAGCCATAATCAAAACTCCAAAAGATGTGGACATCCTACAAAAGAGCCTTGCTGAGACAGATGTCTGGTGTCAAAGCCATAGCCTTAAGCTCAATGCCAAAAAGTGCATTGTCATCCGTTTGGTAAAAACTCTGTACCCATGAACTACCACATAGGCGGTAGTCTACTTAACACTGAAAGTGTGATAAGAAACCTTGGAACACAGGTGGACAGTAGTCTCTACTTTGATAATCACATCACCACAGTAGTCAGGAAATCCTTCTACATGGCACACCTCATCACAAAAGATTTCTCATCCAGGAAAAAAGAGGTCATTGTTCCCCTCTACTCGTCACTCATTAGACCCATTATAGAGTACAATGCCCCTTTTGGTATGTACCTCACAAGACATCTACAACAACTGGAAAGGCCACAGAAATACCTCACAAAAAGCATTACCAGCCTCAAACAGATGCCCTACGCAGACCATCTCAAAAAATTGCAGCTTTACTCCGTCACATATCGCCTACTCAGAGGTGATCTCTGTCTAACATACAAAGCTATGTCAAACCCAGAGCTTTTGGACATGCTTCACTTAAAGAAATCCCAATCCCTCAAAGCTACATGCTCTAGAGACCTAAACCTTGTCACCACAATAAACAGAACATACTGGGGGGATAGATTGCTGTCCCAGAGACTTCCCATACTCTGGAACAAATTGCCTATCTATATCAAACAAAGCTCCTCATTAGCACTCTTCAAGAAAAATCTTAATTATTGGATGGGAGATAGGAAATTCATCTCGGGGATCACTTCTGTGGCTCTGCTTGACAGTGGCACAGGAAAATAATTTTCTTGGGTGGTGAAAGCCCGGGTACCTTTTGGCTAGGCTTATATAGGCCCTAGGGCCAATAGCCTAGTACCTACCTATGAACCTATGAACCTATGTATTGTGCCCATCATAAATATGCAAGTGAATTTTATATTAAATATCATCATTGTCATGTTTAAGAAATTGGATGCACATTAGCTTGAGGTCATATGTGAAACATTAAAGATATATGCTAACTAGAAACGTTTACTTATGAATGCATGACTAATGCATTGCTTGCAAGAAACATGACTATTTTCTTCATTTTTGTAGTCTTAATCAAAATGAAGAGACAAATTTGATTCTTACACACCGTAAAAGTGTCTCATAACTGAATTCAAACCCTTAAGCAGCTGTGTCCTTTATCTAAACTCACTGCATTAACACCGTATTCCACATAGCATTGTGACAGGTGGACTTTTCCTACTCAGTACTATCTAGAGTGTTAAGGAAAGTGCACCCTTGCCAAGCTGGCTTTCACTATATAAGGCAGCCTAAGCTAAATTGTTCACTTTTTTCTTAGGTAGTGAACTGTGTTTGTGCACTGTCAAATGAAGAGCAAATGCAAATTAAAATAAAAACAATTGTGAATAATTGCGATGTGATCTCTAAACAGCATTTGAACAATTAATCATGTGCCTTATTTCTGTCAGTTCACTTTAGTTACACCTTGTGCCACAGAGAAAGGTATAAGAAAGGTGTACTTTCCTAATTACTATCCAGTGTGCTGCCAGACACACAATACTGTCAAGTTGGTTTGCACTACATAAGGCAACCTAAACTAAATTTTTCACTTTTTTCCTTAGGTAGTGAACCATATTTCTGCACTAAGTAGAGAAAAAATGCAAATTAGAGTGAACAAAATTACATATGGTGAATAACTGTAATGTGATTTCTAAACAAGGTTTAAACAATGTAGCATATGCCCTATCTGATTCAGTTCACATAATTTACACATTTTGTCACAAATATGGACATCTGGCAAGTTCATTATTTGCAGTAATTACTATCCATGGTGCTGAGCACTGCACACCAATGCTAGGCATATTTGCTCTACATAAGGCAGCCTAAACTAAATTTTTCAATTTTTTTCCTTAGGCAGTGAACTGTGTTTGCATGCTGCTGAGAAGAGACCAAATATGGAAAAGGCATTAGAAAAATATATGATAGAGATAAAAGCTGACAGTATATTAAATGCGATCAATGGTTATATGTAGCAATGACCAGAGCACGAACTGCATTCAAGTGGTGCATTCATCTTTTTCACATCTCATTGCAGCACCAGAAATGTACTTTGTGGAACACATTATCAGAGTTGTAGTTAATAACAAATAATGTGAAAGTGGACAAACAAAAGCTCTCATGTTTTTAACAATACTGAGTTGCTACTTAAAAAAAATAATGCAATGGTATCACAAGATATGATTAAATATATATTCAGACCACCATCTGTAAAATGAAGTGGATTGGAACCATACATCATCTGTTCTTTTTTCTATAAGGTCACTGTACGTATACCTTGTGCCACAGAGTAAATTACCTGACACGTATTTTCTTCACTTAGTACTATCCAAAGTGATGAAAGATACACAATCCTACTATGCTAGTATTCACTACATATAGCTGCCTAAACTAAATGTTTTACTTTTTTCCTTAAGCCATGAAAGTTTATTTTGCACTGCTAAGCAGCACACAAATACAGAAGGCAATATGTATCTGAAGCATTCACAAATCCTTTTGGAGATAATTTGTAGGAACATTAAATGAATCACAGTGTATGTTTCACACTGAGTAGAGCTACTATTGCATTCAGCCTTCTCATATCTCCTTGCTACGTCAAAACTATCATGCATATTTCCCAATATCAGAACTTTAGCTAATACTATGCGAATGAAGAAGGGTACAGGAAACAACAGAAGTGCTTTCATCTTACAACAGCACACACAATTAATATTGACATAATTTCAAATGACTTATCTGTCTGTCACTTTTTCTGAACACTGATCTTACTTGAATTTTCCACATCAATACAGTCATACACCAACATTAGTGTCAAGGTTTATTATGACCTCCCTCAGTAAAATGATATGGGAACCAGTTTTGAACCCTGCATTACCTGTACTTTTTCTCTAAGCTCAATACATTTACACAGTATGCCACAAAAATATGTGTGTGACAACCAGAGTTTTTTTACTTAGTACTGTCCAGACCACTGATGAAAGTGCATTGATGCCAGTCTTAATTGCATTGTTGATGGTAGTCTAAATAAGATTTGTCAGTTTTTACCTTAGGCAGTGAACTGCCATTCTCTGTACCAGTCAACAGAATGCAATGCCAAACAATGCACAAACAATAAAGGAAAGAAAATTGAAACTAATTTAAATGTGCACCTCTGATATTTAATCAACTTTGTTATCTTGTAACAGGAAACTGTATCGATTTGAATGATCAAACAGGGTATTGAAAACAATCATTGAAGAGTTTTCCCCATATTTGCCACAGACAAAGATGTATATTGGTTTTGGAGAAAAGTCTTTAGATGTGCTGACAATCTGACACCGTATCAAGTGACATTAAAAATTAAACAGAAACAAATTATGAAAGTTGTCCTTTCTTATCTGACAATAAATATCTGGATGATTGTGATACTGCCAACAGCATACCTATGTACTCACACAATATTAAACAAAGACGGCAAACACTGCAGGTGTATTTATTTCTTTTTATGGTGCCTCATTCCCTCATCTATGGTTTCTTAAGAGCATGTCTATCTCGGTTTTATTGCCTATGTTATCTGTATCAATATTTAATGTACTCCAGTAAATATGAGCAACATTTCTTAGTAAGTGATGATAACTGGTCAGTAAAGCCAGAATTTGAATGCCAGGAATGTTGCTCTCCTGACTCATTTTGTATTTTCAAGCTTTCTGGTAAGCCTCTTCTCTCTAACACACCCTCAGTAAGTGTACATCAAAGAGGGGAGACTGTGAAACCCTGATCGATCCTGCAGTCAGACTATTCATAGCCACCCATAAGCTATTAGCAGGTAACACTTCTCAATGTTTGTCCTTGCAGTGCTAGGGTGTGTGTATGTAACTGTGTAGTTCCTTACACCATGTTTACCTTCCTTACACTTTGGTACAGATTGTGGTATTCAGGAATACTAATTATTTAATACCTCCTTTGCATACTCACAGTGCTCATTGGGCTGACTGTACTATATAAAAGTAAGCATGTAGCTAATACACTTGTATCATACTGGGGAGACTGTGTGAATCCAGAGAGCTCAATGCTGCTAAATTAACAGAACTTTTGGAGAATTATTTACTTTCTATAGTGCTTTATTGTTAACATATATTGATATTTCTTACATAATGCTTTAATTGTAAGATTAAATGGGTGAATTGCAATGCCCACTTCCACACATTTTTTATCTTAATGTTTATTTTCTTTTACCCTTTACTTTTGTCATAGCTCAGATATATCAGTTAATGTCTGCATTACAAAAAGCATGCTACAGAATGCTAACTGACCTATTTTTTAAAGGTTGTATTTAATTATTTGCATAGTTATTGCAGATGAGTGTATTATAACTTTGTAGAAAGTCTGGCATTTTTACACATGTTAGCACAAATAAATGTGTTATCTTTCTGATTTCTACCTGACTGCCCTCCTGTGCAGTGGGGATGTCACTTATAATAGTCGTCTTAAATTTATACTGCTAGATTGTGAACTATCATTGCTAATGTTGCAATGTATTACACATTTACACAAGCCTGTATTATTTGCATTGCAGAACTGTTATAGATTGTTATTGATATTTCATTTAGACTTTTTTGTGGGGGGTTGTTTTATCTTGTGTGTAGTCATAGGGAACATTACATTTTAAATTATTGTGTGCATGATACATGCATACATTCATACCTAATTGATTTCACAGCCATCTTGCTTGTGTATTATATATTTAATTTGTATTTGTTTTCTGTTTGATCACAAAGAGGGATATGCTACTCAGGAGGAAACCTGCACCTTGGAGGGCACCATACACTGATTCAGAAACTGAAGTCATTATCCAGGCTTTACATTACCATGGAACTTTTCTCCTAAGGAGAGGTTAAGGTGATCAATCTGACCTGGAGAGGATATGGCAGCAGGTGGTCAATGACATCAATGCTGCCAGAGGAAATGGGAGAAGTTACTTCTGGATACAACATTGAGCAAGGGGTATGATAACCTCTGTCCATCACAGGGAAGCTGCAGTTGCCCAGGAACATGTGGTTATAGGAGGTTGTCCTACTACCGAGCCACCACTAACTGAAATAGAGAAGTTCCTGTTCACTGTCAGAGATCCAGATAGCTCAGAAGAGGGTTCCAAAAGAATCATTGACATTGATGCTGATGTGGATGACACACCTAAAGTGTCTCAAGCAGAATTTCCAGGTATGCAAAATGCAAATGACATTGTTATATCTTTATATGCAAATAGGTTCGTAGATTAGTACTTATAGGTTCATAGATTAGTACTAAGCTAACTGCCCTTGCAAGACATTTTAAGCCTAGCCAATTATCCTTTGTGAGACTCAAACCCTGCACCATCTGTTTATAAGGCAAACACCTTAACCATTAGGCCACCCTCCCAACCCCTATGTTAGATGTCTGATATACATACATTTAGCAATAACTGTGAGTCAGATGACACAGTAATAGACACATACAGGAGACTGTATAGGTGGGATCCAACTCTTACTATGTTCTTCTGTACATGTAAAGGGGATTGTTCTCTTTTTTTTTTGTTTCATTTAGTTATTGTTATTACTGTATATAAGGTAGATTCAGGTCTAAATAAGAATACAGTTTGTGTTGCTTTAGCATCTATTACAGTTTAACATACCAAACAATTTTATTCTCTGTATGCCTGTTTTTTGTGTTTATTGCTTGTCATCATAAGTGATCCTGAGAGTGGCATTATAAAACTGCTACTGCCTGATGTCAGAGTAGTGGTAGCCTCTGATGATGATGGTTGTGATGAAGAGGCATAGTCTGGGGGTGCAGAAAGTCAGTCTGAAATTGAGGTTCTGGCTCTCACATCCCCTGCCCATATTTTGGATGCAGTCAGTATGCCTATGCATTCCCATGGTGCATACACCTCTGATACAGAACAGGTTAAGAGTGAAACATTTGATCAGGGTACAGTGGTTACTCCAACTACAGAGCTGGTTGTCTTCCTGTAACTATCATAAGGGCAAGATGTCACACATGATGGTTGGTAGAGGTGCTCACAGCAGGCCAACTGTCCACCTTCCTCTTGATGTTGAAGTGTCATTAGGTGGCAACAGACATATGTGAAGAGCCTAGTAGAGACACAGACATGTTCCACAGATCCTCAGAATAGATGCTGTGAGTATTAAACTTCATGCATTCTGATGTGAATGACTCCTTGAATTGTGTGGGTGACTCCTTGGACAGGATGAATGACACAATGGATTGGGCAGTGTCTGTATTGTAATTTCTATTGCGGGAGAGTGGGCATCCATGTGGCCAGACAGCCATTAAATCTTCTGGAGTTAACAATCGTGGCCATGCAAGAACCCACTCCTGTAGTGACCCTACTGCCACTGCTCTGTTAGTAAGTGTGGTGTCATGTGTCATGTACTCAGATGTGGTAGGCAACGGGATCATGGTCTTGGATGTAGTCATGAGGACAGCTCATCAGGCAGACATCACTCACATTCAGATAGCACTCTAATGTCTAGTCAGGCCCGTGGCAGTAGCAGTGGAACTCCTGGCATAAATGGTTCTTGCCTAGCTGATTCCCATTTCTTCGAACCCAGTACATGAGAGAAATGAGAAAATTGGAACCCCCCAGCAACTAATGTTAAAACCCAGTTCACTGATGTGGTGAGAAGGAATTTTGTTAGGTTTGCATTAATGTAAAAGGGATCAGCATAGTAAGCAGCTGACAACTGGACATATAATCTTTAGATTAAGGTATTAACATTTTTTTTTCACATTACTAAAGTATTATGATGCATAAATGGCTTGTGTGCTTTTTCTTCTTGAGTACTGTTTGCACTGGAAACATGTGATTGACTATGCTGTGCAATGGTGTGCATCTTATTGTAAAATGTGTATCATACAATGACTGGCCATTAGCATTCAAAAACGAGCACGCTGATTGGTCAGCCTAACCAGTGTGACTGTTGTAAATCGAGAATATACCAATGGTAAAAGTCCAGCTGCTAAAGTATCAATGAGCAGCAAGACTTTTTTATCTATTGGTATGTATAGACATGCATTGGTCTGAAGGAAAGAAAATCTGAAACTGAAATGCGTGTCATTATTTAGTAACTTTGTTCATAAAATTTGTGGTTTTCCAGCAAATCGCTGAGGAATGAAGTTACTAAATAATGACATGCAATTCAGTTTTAGATTTTCTTTCTTTCAGACAATGCAAAACAGCAACATTACATGTTCCCTACTTTATTTAGTCCACATTTCTTAAAATAAGAAAAAAAGCTGTAACCTCCGGACAGTTTAGATGTACTTACGAGAGCAGAGGAAATACAAGAAAAATCAGGTATGTTCTGCAAAACTAAAGAAACATACCTGATTTTCCTTGTACTTCCACATCTCTTGTACTTCTAAACTCTCTGTAGGTTACAGCTTTCTTCTCTTTTCCCAACAAAAAACAAAAAATTCAAAACAAAAAATAAAAAAGCAAACAAACAAAAGAAGCAACAGAGATCTTTCTATCTCCGTAGCTTGCTTTAAAAAGCACTGATGTACTGCATACACATGGGAACAGAAGTCCAATATGCATGTGTAGCACATCAACAAAGCAGCAGAATCAGTTAATAATGTGGGAGAACACCACAGCACTGTTATACAAAGATGTTATTTAAGAAAAGTAAGTAATTTGAATAATGTCATTGTATAATAGCAATAACCAACCCTGTGGTGTGCTATATTGAAGATTTATCCACGGTTGGCTATGTTTCGCCCTCGTGATTAAACCACACGAACTGTGCATAAATCTTCAATATACCACACCCACGTCATCAGTTATTGCTATAGTAGGTAATGGATTTTTTTATTTTATTTTTAGTTTTATTATTCTGCAACAAGTCATGGCTGAAAATTGTCCCATTGGCTGCAGTCCATCTACTTTGAAACCAATAAAATAAAGAGTACTTACATTTAATCCATGAGCTTCCAGTGTTATGTTTTGCAGGATATTATTGCTTTAGAGGCAGATGTAAGCAATAAAACATAGCACACTATGGTTAGTGTTGAGAATTACTACTTACAGCATAGGTCAGAAGACTTTGCACTAACCAGAAAATCTTGGTGCTTAGCAATAATGGTTAGTCAGTACTAATGTCAAGGAACATTAACCAGCTGTTATTTAACAACAGGGGCACTAAACATAAACAGCTAGTAAACCAGCACAAGCTGTGCTCAATGACAAGCCAACTGAAACAATGAAACCACAAAAGAATTTCACTAATACCATGTGACACATGGGAAGTGGAACTGTGCGCCAATATTTCTGGATGTAAAGTTCAATGCTATAGAAAGACAGCATGAAAAACAGTAAAAACATGTTGCTTAAGTAGTCTATTGTTCTATGCAGCCATAGATGTTGACATGCATCCTGTGTCAGGATTATTTGCTAAACCTTAACATGTTATCTATACACCAAGCTCTTCAGCTGGTCATACTTTCTACCTGATGTATGCACTATATCAGGTTATAGAAGATAATGGTAGAATGGTCTTCATAGTCAATGTGGCAGTATTGATTCTTGGGTCTTCCTGCCATGCCGAAGCTACAAGTAGCCCAATTTCCAGAGTCTTTTCATCATCCTAGCTGACAGATATCTGAAGACCAACATCTAAACATCTGGGCAGAAGAGGGGCATCATTTCAATTAATTCTAGCCATGCAGCCTATGCATGACTCTGTTGGTAACAAATGGTTGCAGTCTGTTATGCACCTCATTTTCCAAGAATTATATCCTTTTGCTTTCAGATAAGTACCCCGTTGAAGGATTTCCTCTTCTGACAAATGTTTGAAAAGGTCAATAACATCTTAAAGTGTATGAAACAAATCACACATAAAGATTTTCATTCATTTTGTCTGTTTTGTCTGGAGCCCCAGTATGATGTTTCTAGCTATCAGGAATGTTCTAGATTTTGAGCTAAGATACTTAATCATAGGGCCAAAGTCATCACAGTCCAAAACCTTGGACTTGGTTCCTTCTGTTCTCTCTCTTTTCTTGGCTTTGGCTGCTATCTTGCCCAAGAAATGCAAGGCCATATATTTAAAGGAAAAGGAATTAGTGCTTGCTGCAAACCTTTGGCTCCTGTGTTAAACGTCCATTGACTCAAGTGAGGTACCATTAAAGACCCCTGACCTGATGACTGCTAGGCCTGAGCCATCTGACGTGACCACTCGGGAGGCTGCCATGGCATCAGGACAGTCATATATGACTACTCCTTTGCCCTTGTTGATTATATCTGAAGGCATTCCACAGGCTTCAGCTTCCAACACTCAAACATTTGGTACCAAGGGAGATGTTTCGTCTTCTTTGGCTATCGGATATATTCAATCTTCAGGAATATGGATCGAGGTCACAGTCAGCAGACTGCATCCTAAGTCTTTTCTTTCTAAATGGATATCTAAGCCTAAGAGATCAGTCAGCTTCCCTCAGCCAACTACCCAGTCCTCAACTACTACATGCCAGGGTGAACCACAGGACCTTCTGAAGATAGCCCAGGAATTCATGGCTTTTTTGAAATAAAGGCAGCATAGCCAGACACAGCTGCCTACCCCTGAAGCTTCTTTATTTTAAAATTGAGGGAGCCTAGCCAGACACAGCTGCCTACCCCTGAAGCTTCTTCTAGCAAAAAAGGAGGGATATCTCATTTCAAGAAGATTCTGACTCATCAGGATCTGCAGATAAGGAAGAATTGTTGTATTCCGGGTGTCTGTCCCCTCATTCCTACATTGAGTCCTATTCAGATGATACACTGTCCTCTGCTAACCCACCCAAGGACTTATCCTTTGGGAATACTGCATATAAGATAAAGGAGGCCTTTAATTGGGAGAGCAAGGAATTCTCTCAGGTTCAAACCCATTATAGAGAGCTCCTTAGTCTACAATCCACCAGACCACTTCCTATTCCTCCACTGCATGCAATGCTATATATCTTTGACATCTGTCCATACCCAGACTCTCTGCCTCCTGCCCCAAAGAAAAGGAATGATACCAGGTTGTTTCTCTAGAGTGCTTGCACTCTCAAGCATCTCTGTGAAAATGCACAAGCTGATCCTTCAGTTGCATCTACTGCATCCTATAGGGTTCCACTAAGGATGCAGCTTGACACATTTTTACCAAATGACAGAGAAAGTAGACTGCTGGATAGATTTGGAAAGAAGGCATATACATCTGCTAGTTTCTACATGAGGGGCCTTAATTTCAAATTTCACATATTGAAATAATTAGAGTTTTTGATAGAACAATTCATTTCCAAATCAGAAGGCTATTTTAAAGGAGCACAGGAGATAACTGTGGTTTGTGGCAGCAGGATTACATTACCAATTTTGTGATTTACCATTTGGATTATCTACTGCTTCCAGCATTTTCACGACATGTCTAGCTCCAGTTATAGTTTCCTGCAGAAACATAGAGGTGCATATTTCCCTATACCCGGATCACTGTCTTTTCCCAAGAAAAAGGATCCTAGAACTCCAAACAGCCTTTTAAATCACCATGGACTGCTTCCAAAAGGTAGGCCTCATGCTGAATCTCCACATGTCACAAATTCAGCCCTAGACAGAAATTATATTTCTGGGTATACTGAAAGACTCTCTACAACATAAAGCCTTCCTACCCTAGAACGAAGTTTCTTACCTCACAAACTATCTCCTCCACCTACTACTACAGCAGACAATCTCTGCAAGGGAATACCTAAGAACCTTGGGATATATGGCATCCTGCATTTTAATGGTAACTGTGGCAAAACTGAACATGAAAAACTCCAATAGTTTCTAAAAATCACGTGGGAAAAGCATTCTCAACCCCTGGAAACATTGGTAATTCTTCTCCCTTGCTTGAAAGGAGGAATTGCTCTGGTGGAAAGACACCATCCTGCAGAATCCAGATGCAAACTTCTGCCTGCCAGAAGCAGTCAAGACTATTACCACAGACAATAAATATATTGTCTGGGTAACATACTTAGGCCTCCTGAATGTGCAGCGCATCTGGACTACAGAACAACGAAAGTTACACATAAACCAGAAAGAGATGCTGGCAGTCTTTCTAGCAATCAAAGCCTTTCAATTCAAACTGAACTCAGGAACACTGCAGATCTACACATACACCAGCACAGTTGTATGATACATAAATAAACAGGGGGAGGGGGGCACATTCCTACCCCCTGTGATATCCTGCAATGAAAACTTGGCAGTTGGCACAGGAAATGCAATTGGCACTCATAGCATCCTGCATCCTGGATCACCTAGCAGATTCTATGAACAGGGAATTTCTAGACCCCAATGAATGGATGCTGAAAAAAATACATTTTCCAGAATCTCGTCCATCAGTGGGATCACCCCAGAATAGATCTTTTCATCTCTCATCAGAACAGACAGCTGCAAATGTTCTGCTCCAGAACCCAGCAGACAGGGACATGGAGAGGAAATGCCTTCTCTTCCAAATGGACATACTTCTCTCTCTTCTGACACTACCCCTAATTCCCAGGGTATTGGAAAACATAAGGTCAAACAGATTGAGCATGATACTCATAGCCCTATCTCTGGCTAGGGCAACATTGTTTCTCCTTCCTGTTGACTTTTAGCAAAGGAAGTTATTTTATTCTTCCACAGATGATAAACCTACTCACCCAGCTAAAGGCATTTGTCATCTACCCCATCTATCCAACCTCAAACTAACAACATGGAGGATTGACTTTTGACCTAGAATAATGCAAACTACTCTAAAGAAGTGTTATCCACCTCGAGAGAAGCAAGAAAACCTAATACCATAAAATCATACTTATCCAAATATAAAAGGTTTTCTTTTTGGTGCAAGAACAAACACTAGTTCACAGGTTTATAGATGTATACTAGGCTAATGACCACTAGGGCCTGTATAAGCATAGGACTCCTCAGGCAGACTTAAATCTAGTACTGGAATACCTTTCAGGATTGTTTCACCAAGATCTTTCGTATTTCAGTAATAATCTGCATGCTTTAGCCATTTATGCTGTTCTTACTTGCTCCCCCTATCCATTTTCATCCTCACCTGAAACAATTCCTTAAAGGGGTCATACATCTAAGACCCCACAGAAGTAACCCTGCCCCTCCCTGGTACATACTTCTCAACTTCCTAGTGCAAGAAATTTGGACAAATGCTAAAATAATGGGGGGACAAAGGTCAAAAAATAGGGGCATATTTTAAATCTTGCTCTGAAAAACTTAGAAAGTTGTTAAAATTACACAATTTGTATTGGCATGTATTTTCTGAAAAGCATGAAGTCTGACATTCAAATGTTTGCCATTAGTTGCTGGTTTCAGTCATCGGTGATTTTCCAGACAGCCACAGTTTTTTGTAGTCTGGTTTAGACACAGTAAAGTCACTGTTCAATATCATCCCAATGCTTTTGACTCAATAGCCAATCAGGGTTCTAGAAAATGCACACCTGTTGTATGTTGTTGGTTAATACTGTGCATGCCGATGTCATTCATTGGTGAAATTATCACAGTGGTAGAAGTGCCTAAGACTTCCATCTCGATGGCAATCTGCAGCCAACACTAATGCTAAGCATTGGTAATTTTAATTTGTGATAAAAGGGTTAATTAATACATTTTGATAAAGGCTATTCTACATGCATTTTTATTTAATACTGCAAACTGAAAAACTAATCTGGTGAATGTTGTCAGAAAAATAATTATACAAATGTCCATGAGTTCAAAAATCATAACAGAAATTAAACCTTCTCAGAAACTAAACAATAGACCATAGCCCAAAACATTAAGGATCATTTACTCTCAGTAGGAAAACTACTTGTTCTGAACATGTTGATTGACAACCCGCCTCCATGTTCCTGAATTAATGTATAACATCAGAAGTCACTTCAAAATTAGGAAATCTCTGCAGCAACTCATTTAGATCCACAGTGGACAAGTAATCTAAGTTGTCTGCATGAGACAAATTACTAATATTAACTTTTCTTCTGCTGGGAACTGGCAGTGTACAATAGCATCCCAGCATGAGTTCCCATAATGTTTTAAGCTTCAGATATGATATACATGCAAAAAGTTGGTTATTTAATAAATAAGCAGGATAGAATTTTAATTCAAACATTTGTTAACATCCATTAGCTCACAGGAAGAGCACATATGCTTCTCCTACTGTTTGGCCCAAATCAGAGCAACACTCAGAAACACACCACAGCACTTCAAGAGAGCTAATCTAATGCCAGTAATAATTGCCAAGCAAACTGAAAGCAGAATATTCATCACACAGGAGAAACAAAATTAATGAAGGATAATAAATAAGCTGAGCATGTTAATCATGCTTTCATCAGTCTGTGTGTGCAATTGTTTTTATATTTCATAATATTAAAAGCTTTTCATATCCAATATATAGTTCTGTGCAATCCTATATTTAAATCTAAATGAGTGTACACTCTATTCAGGGAATTCACATACAATGTATGTAATACTACTGACAGTATATAAGATACAAGGGTTCTTTTCAGAAACATTTATTGAACAGAGAAAATGAGAATTATTCCTCTGAATCATGAGGTAAATGCATTGAATTATAACTGTCCATTTACCAGACTGGTTAATTCCATACAAAGGAATTGTGCTACAAGATAAAGCTTGATGTTAAACAGTATGTCTGCTCAGATCTGTTGTTTACATTTCAAATATCTGAGGATTATAAACATTACAAAGGATAATTAAATGAGTTACCCTTTCTCTCATAATTAATCTTAATTTACTAAAGATAAATGTTATTGGGTAATAGGTATCCTACTGCAGTGTTTTTCAACCACCAGTCTGCAGACCGGCTCCGGTCCTGCAGAAATGTCCTGCCGGTCTATGAAATGGGAGACTTATTTTTTATTTTTTAAGGTCATTCGTCATTAAGAAGAATGCCCTTTGCCACTTTGCGTCCAGTCACACAACAACTGTCACTTCTGTGCTACTGGCTGTTTACATCTTTGTCTTCCATAAATGTGGAATTTGAATGCCATAACACGTTTGAAATGCGGACCACGAATGGACAAGTGAGAGGTAGGTGAGTGTGTGTGTGTGTGTGTGTGTGTGTGTGTGTGTGTGTGTGTGTGTGTGTGTATGTGTTTGTTTAAGTGGTGGGTAGATAGGTGTGTGTGTGTGTGTGTGTGTGTGTATGTAAGAAGTAGGTAGGTAGCTGTGTGTGTGTGTGTGTGTGTGTGTGTGTGTGTGTGTGTGTGTGTGTGTGTGTGTGTGTGTGTGTGTGTGTGTGTGTGTGTGTGTGTGTGTGTGTGTGTGTGTGTGTGTGTGTCTGACTGAGTGTGTGTGTGTGTGTGTGTGTGTGTGTGTGTGAGTGTGCAAAAAGAGGGAGGGAGGCGTGTCTCAGCTGTACAGATTTTTGCCTCATATTTTTAATCTGTTCCTCGTAAAATTTGTGTTTTTTTGGGTTTATTGTGGCAAATCCATGAGGACAGAATTCAGTAAATATTTATTTATTTATTTATTTACATATGTTTACCAGGAAATTCCGACTGGACACAGGTCCTTTTTCAGCAGATGCCCGGGGAGAAAAGCTTCACATTATGTACATGATAAATAGAGATACAAAGTTGCAGCAATAGTAAACAACATTACAGGTTGCTGGCTTTAATACAATAACAAGATATTGATTATCAACAGTACATACAGTAAATGTTGCAAGTTAAGATAGTTTCTTGTCGTTTATAATATTAGTAATATAGTTGTCAAAAAAGATTTTAAAGTATGTAAAGACAACTAGCTAATGACAAGCATTTGAGTTTCAGACTTCATACCCCTCAGAAAATTCATGATAACAAAATAACTTTTATTCTAGCAACTTTACAAGTTTGTGAGAGCAATATTTAAAGTTTGTCCCTATTTTGGGGGCTTTGCCCCACTATTATTTTGGTTTTACCCATTTTTTTTCTGCTAAGAGGTTGAGAGGTATGGTGTGTGTGTGTGTGTGTGTGTGTGTGTGTGTGTGTGTGTGTGTGTGTGTGTGTGTGTGTGTGTGTGTGTGTGTGTGCGTGTAAGAGGGTGGTAGGTAGGTAATGACAATATGACAATAATTAGAGTTACAGACTCATTTTACTTTAAAAAAAAATGCATATTCACTCATGTTCTCTTATTTCAGCAATGTCTCAAGTTAATACTAATATATGAAAAGTGTCCCTGATTATTTCTAGATTTGTCTGTAATTCTATTGGGATTTGTCCCTTTTTGGTTGAGAGCTATGGGTAAGTGTGTGTGTGTGTGTGTGTGTGTGTGTGTGTGTGTGTGTGTGTGTGTGTATGTAAGAGGTAGATAGGTAGCATACCTCTCAACTGCCCAAATTTTTGCAGAATGTCCAGATTCTTGCCCCATATTTTTGGTCTGTTCCTCATAAAAGGGACTAAAGTTTCAGACTTCATATTCTGGCAATGATTTATCAGCATTTCTCACTTAGTATGCTCAATTTCTATTGTCAAACTATAAATCTATATCTTTCTCAATTGGTGAAATTACCTTGTTAGCATACAATGCTTAAACAGCGATTGTTTTAATTGGTTCCTTATAAATAATGTTTTTTATTTCTGCCTTTGCAGTCCCTGAAATAGTTCTATTTTTACCAGTCCCCAAGTGTAAAAAGGTTGGAAACCACTATCCTACATCATGTCATACATCCTTTCAGATTAATTGTTTTACTCTTTTCCTACCCAGTGGTGTAGTGATGCTCAGCTAATCAAACAATGCCCCTTACTCCCACTAACCTGAGACTGCAGATTAGACAACAGATCGATGGCCATTCAGGAGTGACCAACCTGGGTGTTGAATC
Organism: Protopterus annectens; assembly: GCF_019279795.1. Taxonomy (NCBI): domain Eukaryota; kingdom Metazoa; phylum Chordata; order Ceratodontiformes; family Protopteridae; genus Protopterus; species Protopterus annectens. The sequence goes on along the minus strand of NC_056733.1, from coordinate 1,181,620,621 downwards.
AAACTAGCCCCTGTGCTGGGAACTACAAAGCACTTTCAGTGTGGTGTCATCCTTGGATCTTTACTGGGGGGGGTTGTATGCTGCCTTTTCCCTGATTCCCATAGCAAGCAGCCTTGATGAGTGCTGTCATAATACTGTACCCCCTGATGTCTGTGCTTTCCTGCACACATGCCTGAGCCATGGCTATAGCATGTTTTGCTTGGCAAGCTTCATTAGCTTGGCCTTTGCAAGGCCTTCTCCTCAGCAACTATCTTCTGCCTTTGTGTCCTCAAATGGGAGAAATGACATAAGCCACTCACTGTCACTCACTTTCCTTACCTGGATCCTCCAGTCCAGGGGAATCTACTCAAAGGCCATCTGTGTCACTACTAGGGCTATATAGGTTCATAGGTTCATACTAGGCTATCTGCCGTAGGGCATTTATAAGCCTAGCCAGAGTGTGTTTGGCTTTCGCCACCCATTTTAAATTAATTTTGCTATGCCCTCGGTTCCCTTGACATGGAATATGCTCTTTGTTTCTGCCGTGCTATAGTCCATCACAATTGCCTCCTCCCTCACTTTCCTCATTATATAACTGCCACAACAAATGTTTCTTTTACTGAAAGCTTTGTTGCAGATTTTGCAAGATGCTATTTGTTTTTTGAGTTATCAGACTTACTCATGTCTCTCAACTGCTCTGCATTTGGCAGAGCACTCAAATTTTAACCTCAGTTTTCATCCCTGCTCCACAGCTCTGATTTGTCTTTTGATGTCTCTGATTGATGCTCTTTTATTGGCTTAGTTGTTAGACAGCCAATGAGAGAGGAGCTGTCTAAGTCAAAATTGAATCAATGAAACAATAACTGCATCAGGATGTCCTTGGTTGCTTTAAAAGCTGGCACACTATATGTGGTATGTACAGCTGCATGCATTTTTGTTTTTATGTTTCTCCAGCCCCCAAAAAACTTCTTTGCATCCCAATAAAGAAAAGAAATAATCCAAACTACCATGGTTTTAGATTTAGTATATATTACCAGCTGATTAGTTGAAGTTATCATGACTGATTCCAATAGCTGGACTGATGGTAGAAGGGAGATTTAAGCTGAATGATCTGTGGCATTTGCCTGCCCACAACCTCATGGATTAAGAAAAAAAAAAAAAAAAATATATATATATATATATATATATATATATATATATATATATATATATATCCAAAACCGGAAGGTGGTATGAGTAAACCGGTGCTCCAATAAAAATATAAAATATAACAAAAACCAAAGGAGACACCAAACCACGGCAAATAAAAACATAAATATGTAATGCAAAAGTAGGTGAGCGCTTTCGCAGTAAAGCCGCTTCATCAGACAATTCAACAATAGTGCATCAACTCTTTTAAAATAAGCACACAGCCAATAAAAATAGGCACTCAATTAACAACAGTTTCTTAAAGGAACAACAATTCCTACATAACTTAAACTTCTAAAACCTATCATGGGCTTCACATATATGAGAACGTATAAAAAATCAACATATACAAAATTAACCTAAAAGAACAGATACTTATTTGGGTAGGGGTCTATCCAACAGTTTAGGATGTATAGATACTTTTTCATTCAAGCCACTGCCAATATTGGAACGCAGCCTTATAATCCATTCCGATTCCCTTTCCTCAACTCTGTTCTTAACTGCTCCCCCATGTATTCCCATCATAACCATCTCAATGACCATAAACTTAAAGGCATGTTTTTCATCCTTCTCCATAATGTGTTTAGAGAGGGCATTAGTGGTGACTTTCCTAGTGATATCATACAAATGATCCCTAATCTGATCACGTAATCTATGTGTCGTCATACCCACATAAAACGCATAACATCCCATGCAATAACACAAATACACTAAGTCAGTGGTCTCACAATTTGCTACTAATTTGAATATAAATTCTTTGTTCATGTCAGGATGATAAAATCTACCTCTATGATCTAAATGTTGACAATAATTACAATCGTTACAGGAAAAAGTACCTATTTCATCTCCTCTATCCTGAGTGTAGAATTGTCTATCCTGTCTTGGGCCACATAAAAGTCTCTTCAAAGATCTCTTGTTTTTAAAGACATAGTGTGGTGTATCCCCAACCAATTCCCTGACATTTTCATCTGCACATAAGGCATTCCAATTATTCCTATATATATCCTGTATGGATTTAACATCACTGGAATATGTAATTGGGATTTTTATGGGGATAAATCCCTTCATTCTATTGATGGCCCTAGGGGTAGTATATGAAAAGTAGGGTCTTCCTGAGTCTTCTCTCATATTACGGGTGGCTGATAGTGCTGTTTTCACTTCAGCTTGTGAATAACCTCTCTGTCGGAAACTCTGTTCTAAATTCTCCAGCTCTTGTTCAAACTTATCATCATTGACAGTCAGCCTCAATGCTCTTAGGGCCTGCCCCTTCACCACATTTCCAAAAATACCTTGTGGATGCATGCTGCTTCTTTCAACATACATGCACACAGAGTTCTGACCAATGCTTATAGCCATGTGTTTGATGGTTTATCTCAAATATCTGCTCAAGATTAATTTAATGAATAAGTACATAAATAATGGTCAAGAAACATATCTCAACTTATACTGTCAGAAGATAACATTTTCCCAGTAGCTCAGTATTTTTTAGATTTTATAATTCAGACATTTCAAATTTGAAATTTGTTTTGTTATATGCTTATCCTGAAGATAATCTCTTATTAAATAATATTACTTTGTTGTTGCATTTAGAGGCTAAACACATCCTTGTGTATGATACTTTGTATCTAAAAGGCTGAAATAATGAATTAATGCTAAAATATTTGGTGTAATTAGTTCATTTCATTAGTTCATTTATTTAATTAATAATGTCATTTTATTGGTGTTATGTGATAGGTAGTTATCTATGTGTTAATCTGTATTTATTTATGTATTTATTTTTTCTGTACTTTTTTACCTCGAAGGCATTTTGCAGAGGTATTAATTGAGTATTTAATAAAATAAGCCTTTTTATGTGTTTACAGATTCAGAAAGTATGATTCATTGCTACTGTCAGAAGCCTTCAGTGCAATCCACTGCAACTCTCTAACTCTGTCTGCTCTCCTAACTTCTTTGTTTAAGGATCTAAGGCAAAGACACAAAATTAGGAAACACGTTTAAATACATCTCTCATATACATAAAAAGTGTCAAGAATAACAAGCATTGTATTAGCAAGCATTTTTTGAAGAATACAAAGGGAAATGGCAGCATTCAATAAACCCTACATGACTCACTAAAACCGTATGCATGCCGGTAGTGTTCTGATTTGTATTCAGTAAGCAGCTTTACATGATGTGTAGAGCCACTCAAACATGGTAAACATTGTGACATGCTAATTACAGCATAAAAAACTGAATTGTAAACTAAAGAACCAATCCAATATGGCAGAGCAATTCAACAAGCTATAAAGCACTTGTGTACACTTAGTGTAGCTTTTTGCCTTGTATTCCAAAACCTATTGGAATACAGTCATGGAAACTACACTGGGGGGAAACAATATTAGGGGTGGCTACTGCTCTTCTGCATGTGTATGGGCAACAGGCTCAACTCTATGCTGCTACTGCTGATAGACCTCGGGCAAGAAGGAGAGGGGTGTTTAGACCCCATTTAACTTTTCATAGTCTGCATGAGGTTGAAATAGTAGAGTGCTACAGGGTAGATAGAGACATGATCCAAGAACTCTACAACCTCTGTTGTCCTCAACTGAGAGCAAAGGCAAACTAAGGGAAACCAATACCTGTGGAGACCAAGGTAGTGTAGCACTTAGAATTTTAGCTACAGGAACTTTCCAGAGACCAACAGGGGACATGCTGGCATTGTCACAGACATCAGCATCCAGGATCCTGTGTCAATGCCTGAATCCTATGCTACAGCATGCCAGTGACTATGTATACTTTCCCTGTACCCCTGAAGAGAGAGCTACAACTATGCAAGATTTCCATCATGTAGCACACTTCCCTGAAATGTTTGGTGCCAAAGAGTGCATACGTAGAAATCAAAGCACCACTCGGGGAACAGGGAAGGGTCTACATTAATAGAAAGGGGGTTTCATTCCATTAACTGCCACATTGTGTGTGTAATGCTAAAGGAATTGTCCTGAATGTGTGTGCTAGCAACATCGGCATTTACCACTACTCCCACATCTGGCACTACTCACAGCTCTACCAGAGGTTTTCCTGGGGTAATATACCACAAGGCCATTTACTGGGGCATGCAGGGTATGCACTCAAACCATGGCTGATGATACCTTTCAGAAATGCACACACAGTCATGGAGGAGTGCTATAATGAGGCATACACTCAAAAAAGAAATATCATAGACAATGTGTTTTGGTTGCTGAAGTCATAGTTCTGGTGATTAGTTACAGCAGGAGGGCTCTGTAGTATGATCCCAGTACTTATGCCAATGTTATCACAGTCTGTGATATCCTACATAATATCATACTGAGAAAACAGCTGCAACAAGAACAACAAGGGGAAGTCCACAACCAATGGAAAAGTCACCACAGCTACAAGCAGGTAGGAGTCAGAGGGGGAACCTCCAACTGCTGTGAGTGTCAGTAGAGATAGGCATGCACAATATGCCCTCACCCTAGCCAAGAGGCAATGGATAGGACACATGCTGACTACCTAAGGGGTACAGCTTTCATCCTATACACCTAAGGTTGATGCCAGTCAGTGCTGACAACCTTTACTTATCCATGTAATGACTGTGTCCTGCTAGCATCAGACAGAATCAGCCCCGAATTACAATAGTTTTAACTGCAGGACTATCAAAGTGTTGAACCTGGAACATGAAAATAAATGTGTAAGAACATGAATGAATGGCACATACCTGCATTGCATACTGTTACTTGAAAATGTACCTACGTAGAATGTGTGTGAGTTGTCCAGCAATGACATTAATATGTGACAGGACTGACTTATTTAGATAGATGTAGCCTATTTATCAGCTAACAAGCCTTATGCATCTAAAATACCCAGAACAGAAAACACAGTCCAAAGTCTAATTACCCTTACATTCTCATTAGTAGAATAATAAGCCTCACTGAAGTAGCAATGATTTGAAGGTACTAATCACAACTTAAAAGGCTGTAAGAAATCAGTTAAAACTTCAAAATAACATCACCAATACATATACTAAGCACTCAGTTACCCTGTGCATTAGACAAAGTACTTACGTAACCCCTGAATCCAAAAGATAGAAACAAGGTGATAGCACAGTGATCATCCTCATTTGCACAGGGTGGGGTTGGCAGGGGTGACCTTTTTACTCATTGTTTTAACATTACAAACCTCTCAACACAAAAAGAACAGTTTGAACATGCATTTTATCAAACACAGGAACATGCAAAGGTGTGTACAAAAACACACATACATAGAAGAATACACACACACACACACACACACACACACACACACACACACACACACACACACACACACACACACACACACACACACACACACACGCACACACACACATACACACACACCATTATTAAAAAGAAAATTGCCCCACACCCTTGTAGTACTAAACACTAAATCAAAGGTAAGGGACAACGATTACTGCAGCACGTTAAATACCCTCTCTTGTCAGGTCAGATATGTTTGAAATTCACCATACCACAATCAAGTATATGGTCTTTTGAGAAATGAAATTCCTTTCAAACCAATACTTTTTTATTGGACTAGTTGGAATGGATGCAATAAAATTTCATGTATGTTTTGAGTGATATTGTTAAAATGAAACTTACCAAAATGAAGGCCTCCAAATGATTATTAAATAAGTGGTCTGTTCTTGGAACTATCTCTCACATAATTATCAACTAATATAGGGTCAGCCTTTACATTTCTGTTGTACACAGTGTATAGGCTGCCACGTGTGGAGGTCATGCAAGGCAGAAACATTCATTGCAGCCTTATACTAATGGCATTCAGCTCTATCACTCCTTTATTAGGATCCTGTTGGATTTTGCTATCTCTGAGGACTGCCTGGAATTTGCCCTTCACCTAGGAACGGAGTCTCAGATTCAAGTCAAACTCAATTCAGTGATGCCTGTAGTAAAGCTGGTACATGCCACTAGCTTCCACATTGTACTCTCTTTTCTCTCTCTTTATTATATTTGGGAAATACAATGGAATTTGTATCACAGGTCTAGGACTGAGGTGTGATTTTACAAAAAGTATTTACGCTTAGGGACTACATATCAGCTACTTTCATTTCAATATTGCCTAGATACTATTCCAGTTTAAATACTTATAACGGTGATTAATGCACTGGTATCTTTTCACCATGACTATTGTAACTCTCTACCTCAAACTGCTACATGGGAAATCTGATGCCCCCTAAATGTTAAACAGTGTGACTATCTACCTGTAAACATAAATTAGATGACTGTCTGCCCATAAATTTACTCTGGGATTGACTGATATAGTGGCATAAAGGAGGATACAAGCAAGGTGTGAATGACTGTAATACTCACTGGCCATGAAATATCCATGAATCTATGTAAATGCAGCAGTTATAAAATTCTGTAGCATGATTGTTGCCCAGAATCTCACGTTCTCATCATATAACACATCTAGTGTGGGACTTGGCAGTAGTTACCAGTCACTGCCAAATAAACCTCACTTTCTGGACCCTTTGCAACCAGTGGAGTCTCACTTATTTAAAATACTTACTGATGCCATATGTCCTGGCTAAGTCTTTCCAGAGAGGGACTGTTCACTGCTTCAAGACACAAATAAAACTATTAAGGTTATTTTTCTTTCTTTAGCTTGATCCAGTCCTCTGTGAATTTCTGAGGCCTTATTCAGGAAGTCTCGAGAGCTGTCTCCTATTTAGTTTTTTTTTTAATTGAGCTCAATGTGTTGTTTTTAAATTAAGTAATTTATTTTAATGTTCATTTTAATGTGTATCATATTCTCTTTCTTTAGCTTGATCCAGTCCTAAGTGAAGTTCTGAGGCCTCATTCAGGAAGTCTCAAGAGCTGTCTCCTATTTAGTTTTTTTTTTTTAATTGAGCTCAATGTGTTGTTTTTAAATTAAGTAATTTATTTTAATGTTCATTTTAATGTGTATCATATTCTCTTTCTTTAGCTTGATCCAGTCCTAAGTGAAGTTCTGAGACCTCATTCAGGAAGTCTCGAGAGCTGTCTTCTGTTTAATTTTTTTTAATTGAGCTCAATGTGTTGTTTTTAAATTAAGTAATTTAATGTTAATTTTAACCCAGCCACTGGGGATACACAAGCCAGTGCATTTCTTTGTGCCAGTCCCAAGCCCGGATAAATGGGGAGTGTTGCGTCAGGAAGGGCATCTGGCTTAAAACTTCGCCAAAACATTTCATGCAGTCACCAAGAAAAATGTTTATAGCGGATCGATCGGCCCGGGTTAACAACGACCGCCACTAGTACTGTTAGCCTACAGGGTGCTGGCAGAAATTGGGCTACTGTTGGCCGAAGGAAGAGAAGAGGTGGAAGACATGGCCGAAGGCAGGAGGAGAGGAGAAAGGCTAGGACTGTGGTAGTGAGGGTCAGAACTTTGAATGTTGGCAGTATGACTGGTATAGGGAGAGAGCTAGCTGATATGATGGCAGAAGGAAGGTTGGTATATTGTGTGTGCAAGAGACCAGATGGAAGGGGAGTAAGGCTAGGTGTATTGGAGGTGGGCTCAAATTGTTTTATCATGGTGTGGATGGGAGGAGAAATGGCGTAGGAGTTATTCTGAAGGAACAGTATGCTGAGAGTGTTTTGGAGGTGAAAAGAGTGTCACATAGGGTGATGTTTATGAAGCTGGAAATTGATGGTGTAATGATGAATGTTGTTAGTGCGTATGCTCCACAAGTTGGGTGTGCAATGGATGAGAAAGAAAAATTTTGGAGTGAATTGGATGAAGTGGTGATGACTGTACCCAAGGGTGAGAGAGTGGTGATTGGAGCAGATTTCAATGGGCATATTGGTGAAGGGAACAGAGGGGATGAGGAAGTGATGGGTAGGTATGGTGTTAAACAAAGGAATGCAGAAGGTCAGATAGTAGTGGATTTTGCGAAAAGGATGGACATGGCTATGGTGAATACGTATTTTAACAAGAGGGAGGAGCATAGGGTGACATATAAGAGTGGAGGAAGATGCACACAGGTGGATTATATCTTATGTAGGAGAGCCAGTTTGAAGGAGATTGGAGACTGTAAAGTGGTGACCGGAGAAAGTGTTGTTAGGCAGCATAGGATAGTGGTTTGTATGATGACGTTGGTTATCAAGAAGAGGAGGAGGAGGAGTGTAAGGGCAGCACCAAGGATCAAGTGGTGGAAATTGAAAAAGGTTAATTGTGAGGTGGAGTTCAGGGATGAGTTAAGGCAGGCACTGGGTGGCAGTGAAGAGTTACCAAATAGCTGGGTAACTACAGCAGAGCTAGTAAGGGAGACGGCTAGAAAGGTGCTTGGTATCACATCTGGACAGAGGAAGGAAAACAAGGAGACATGGTGGTGGAATGAGGAAGTACAGGAGAGTATACAGAGAAAGAAGTTGGCAAAGAAGAAGTGGGATTGTCAGAGAGATGAAGAAAGTAGACAGGAGTATAAGGAGATGAGGTGCATGGCAAAGAGAGAGGTGGCAAAGGCTAAGGATAAGGCATATGAAGAGTTGTATGAAAGGTTGGACACTAAGGAGGGAGAAAAGGACCTGTACCGATTGGCTAGATAGAAGGACCGAGCTAGGAAAGATGTGCAGCAGGTAAAGGTGATAAAGGATAATGAGGGAAACATACTCACAAGTGTGGAGAGTGTGTCGAGGAGATGGAAAGAGTTCTTTGAGGGGTTGATGACTGAAGAGAATGAGAGGGAGAGAAGGTTGAATGATGTAGGGATAGTAAATCATGAAGTACAATGGATTAGCAAGGAGGAAGTAAGGATAGCTATGAAGAGAATGAAGAATGGAAAGGCTGTTGGCCCAGGTGACATACCTGTGGAAGCATGGAGGTGCTTAGGTGAAATGGCAGTGGAGTTTTTAACCAGATTGTTTAATGAAATCTTGGAAAGTGAGAGGATGCCTGAGGAATGGAGAAAAAGTGTTTTGGTACCGATTTTTAAGAATAAGGGTGATGTGCAGAGCTGTAGTAACTACAGAGGGATAAAATTGATCAGTCACAGCATGAAGTTATGGGAAAGAGTAGTGGAAGCAAGGTTAAGAAGGGACATGATGATTAGTGATCAGCAGTATGGTTTCATGCCAGGAAAGAGCACTACAGATGCGATCTTTGCTCTGAGAGTGTTGATGGAGAAGTACAGAGAATGTCAGAAGGAGTTGCATTGTGTTTTTGTAGACTTAGAGAAAGCATATGACAGGGTGCCTTGAGAGGAGTTGTGGTATTGTATGAGGAAGTCAGGAGTGTCAGAAAAGTATGTAAGAGTGGTACAGGATATGTATGAGGGTAGTGTGACAGCGGTGAGGTCTGTGGTGGGAGTGACGGATGCGTTTAAGGTGGAGGTGGGGTTACATCAAGTATCAGTTCTGAGCCCTTTCTTATTTGCAATGGTGATGGACAGGTTGACAGACGAGATCAGACAGGAGTCCCCGTGGACTATGATGTTTGCAGATGACATTGTGATCTGTAGTGAGAGTAGAGAACAGGTGGAGGAGACCCTGGAGAGATGGAGATATGCTCTAGAGAGAAGAGGAATGAAGGTCAGCAGGACTAAGACAGAATATATGTGTGTGAATGAGTGGGAGGATAGAGGAATGGTGAGGATGCAAGGAGTAGAGGTGGCGAAGGTGGATGAGTTTAAATACTTGGGGTCAATAGTTCAGAGTAACGGTGAGTGTGGAAGAGAGGTGAAGAAGAGAGTACAGGCAAGATGGAGTGGGTGGAGAAAAGTGTCAGGAATGATTTGTGACAGACGAGTACCTGTAAGAGTGAAAGGGAAGGTCTACAAGAGGGTAGTGAGACCAGCTATGTTATATGGGTTGGAGACAGTGGCATTGACAAAAAAGGCAGGAGTTTGAGCTGGAAGTGGCAGAATTAAAGATGTTAAGATTTGCACTGTGTGTGACGAGGGTGGACAGGATTAGGAATAAGAATATTAGAGGGTCAGCCCAGGTTGGAAGGTTTGGAGACAAAGCCAGAGAGGCACAATTACGTTGGTTTGGACATGTGCTGAGGAGGGATGCTGAGTATATTGGGAAAAAGATGTTAAGGATGAAGCTACCAGGTAACAGGAAAAGAGGAAGGCCTAAGATAAGGTTTATGTATGTGGTGAGAGAGGACATGCAGGTGGTTGGTGTAACAGAGCAAGATGAAGAGGACAGGAAGAAATGGAAACAGGTGATCTGCTGTGGCGACCCCTAATGGGAACAGCCGAAAGAAGATGATGATGAATTTAATGTTAATTTTAATATGTATCATATGTTTATTGTTTTTAATTATGTTATTAATTTTCATGCAGTATGGTACAGTGATATTTTAAACATTTTAACACTTAAACATTAATAAATTAATGCCATCAGCTGACAATTCCTTTTTCATTTTATTAAAAATAACAGTCATTTTAATGAATCCCTTGCAATGCTTGATAACTTATATATTTATTTTCCTTCTCAAGTCAATTGGCCATTGCTATTTCATTGCAGCGACATAAGCTACAAATAAACTGACTAAACATTTGTACAGTTAAGCCATGTTATAATACCCTTTTCTCATTATTTATTCATATCTAAAATTGTAATATGTTTGCCTAAGTCGGGCAAATAAGTTTAATGTTACACTTTGTACTATCTATTGGATGGCATAGAGGTGCAGCAGTTGTATTGTCACCTCACAGCAAGAGATTCTTAGGTTTGATTCTCAGCTGGGGTGCCTTCTGTGTGGAGTCTGCATGTCCTCTCTGTGTTCATGTGGGTTTCCTCTGGGTGCTCCTATTTCCTCCCATGTTACAAAGGCATGTGTCTGGGGCATTTCTCTCTGGGCCTCCACTGATAATTGTCTCATTCCAAGTCAGACTTCCCCAGTAAACAAATGGTTAATAAATATTCTGCTAATGTACAATATTATCAAAGCATCATAGTTACAGGACAGGGGCTGTATCAGTCAGCAGTCTTTCAAATTTCACAGATATTACTATGTTATTACTGAATTTGGATAAAAATCCCAAATGACTTACAAATAAAGATAATACTGTCACAGGCATATTGAACTGCGATAATATAGGGTCAAATGGAAGACAATTAATATAGAACAGTTATTAAAATACAGAACAATGAGTGTCAAAGACATTTTCTAAGGTTTCTTCAATATGTAAGGTGTTGCTTAAAACCAAATCTAACAAAGCTAATTTCCTAGCATGTAATGATTTTCATTTCTCAAACTAGCCTATAACCTCAATTATTTAAAAGCTGATGGCTGAAAAGCATACATGTAATTATTTTAAAAATTAAATACGAGAGAGTTCAAAGCAGATGAGCATTGATTTCTTCAGAAGCTAGGCAAATACATATCCTAGGATTCTGTTAACGTGATTACCACACAGCCATTTGGGATAATACCTTTCCTTAGGCTAATGGGGAAAAACATAATACAAGTTGTCAGGATTTAAGAAAAAAAGCCTTTCCTCAGGCATACAGAACTTCTTTGTAGACAATTTTCTGTCAGCCACCTTGACATCAAAGGCCTAGCCTACATTGACATGACTGAAGAAATTTACATTTTAAAGTTACTTCAAAAGCTCACATTTATACGAGTTGGATGGTGCCATATAGTTGGGACAGATTGTTTGCTAGCATGAAACCCGTTGTTTTTTGACATTGAAAGGTACTCACAGTTTCTAACAGGAAGAGACAACATGCATAATTTATATCTGTACAGACTGAGAGCAGTTTAAAATAATGTGATAGAGTTTTATTGCAGGGCTATTTTGCAGTAGATTATGGAATAAAATACAGACAAAAAAATATTCTGCAAACTGTAGTCAATGAATGGATAAAAACAGCTGGGTGATCTATTTGTCAAAACACACCAAGAACTGGTGTAGAAGAAATTTATATTTCTTTTGCAATCCTGGGTGTAAAAATTAAGCATGCACTGCATATAAAAGATTAGACTGTTGAACTATGATGCTTTTTTCACATAAATGTGTGAACCTATCTGGCATTTTTGTTTTATATTTAACTGAATTTCACCACTCACTTCTAGAAGAAATATATGGACAGATTTCAGTTAACTACATGTTTACTGGCTCTGATTTTTATGTCCAGTCAATTCTTTTGATTCTCAAAATAGCAAAGAGGTGACTGCATTACATATTGGTTCATAGGTTCATAGGTGGGTACTAGGCTATCTGCCCGAAGGCATTTATAAGCCTAGCCAGAATGTGTTGGCTTTTGCCGCCCCCTTAGATTAGTTCCCTGTGCTTCTGTCCAACAGAGCCACTGAAGTGATCCGCGAGGTAAACTTTCTGTTTCCCATCAACTCGTCAAGGTTTCTTCTGAAGAGTGTTAGCATGGAGGTCTGCCTAATGTAGATTGGGATCTTGTTCCAAAGCATGGGATGTCTCTGGGATAGGAATCTATCCCTCCAGCACGTCCTATTTATTGTTGTGGTGAGGTTTAGATCCCTAGAGCATGTGGCTCGAGGGGATAAGGTTTTCTTCAGGTGGAGCATGTCCATCAATTCTGGGTTGGACATGGCCTTGTATGTCAGGCAGAGATCACCTCTGAGTAGGCAGTATGCAACCGAGTACAACTGGAGTTTCTTCAGTCGAGCTGCATAGAGCATCTGTTTGAGGCCAGTGATCCACTTGGTGAGGTACTTCTGTGGTCTTTCTAGCTGTTGCAGGTGTCTTGTAAGGTACATCCCAAATGGGGTGTTGTACTCTATGATGGGTTTGATGAGTGATGAGTAGTGGGGCACAATGACCTCTTTTGATCTGGATGCCAGCCCTTTTGTGATTAGGTGGGCCACGTAGAAGGATTTTCTAACTACGTTGGCAATGTGATTATCAAAGGTGAGATTACTATCTACTTGGGTCCCCAGATCCCTTATTATGTCTTCCATATTTAGGCGACTACCACCTATGTGGTAGTTTGTGGGCACTTTGTTTTTTCCAAAGGGGATGACTATGCACTTTTTGGCATTTAGCTTGAGGCCATGATTTTGACACGAGGTATCCATCTTAGTGAGACCCTTTTGGAGGATGTCTGTGTCAGCTGGAGAGTCAATTATAGCCCCTAGTTTGCAGTCGTCTACGAACTTGATCAGCCATAGTCCTCCTGTGCTTGCCTGTACCTCTGAAAAGTATATGCCAAACAAGAGGGGTCCTAGGACTGAGCCCTGGGGAACACCACTTGTAACCGGTTTAGAGTCAGACCTAGATCCCGCAACTCTCACCATGTGGGTTCTGTCAGTGAGCCAATTGGCAACCCATCTTATGACGTAGGGGTTTATGTTCAGGCTGGTGAGCTTCTCTATAATACCAGAATGGGGAATGGTGTTGAAGGCCTTAGCAAGGTCTAGGTAGGCTGTGTGTACCACCTTTCCCCTTGTCTATAGCCTTGGTAACTGTCTCAAAGAAGTCCACCAGGTTTGGGAGGCATGATCTGCCCTCAACAAAGCCAAACTGGGTAGGGCCCAGTGTTTGGAGGTTCCCAATGTCTCTTTTAATGAGTTCCATAATGATGCACTCCATAGCCTTGCAGACCAAGCTAGTCAGGCTTATAGGGCGAATGTTCCCGGGGTCTGTTGTGGCTCCATCTTTGTGGAGCGGAATAACCGTTGCTGTGCACCACTCTATGGGTATGTAGCCTGTGCAGAGGCTGAGTTTGAACAGTGTGTTTAGATGAGGGGTTAGTTCATCTTTGAGCTAGTGTAGGATGCAGCCTGGGACACCATCTGGTCCCATTGATGCTATGTTTTTGGCTGTTTAACCTGAGTGTCTGTGATTTCAGGGACTCTGCATTCTTCTGGTATGGTTATGGACCATTTTGGGGGTGAGAGGGGGATGACGTTTGCACTGAACCTGTCTGCCAGGATGTTGGCAATATTGGTCGGTTCAGTGTATTTTGTGCCATTCTGCACTAACTCCAAGCAGATTTGAGCATTGCCACTTAGATTCTTGACATAGCTAAAGAATGCCTTGTGGTTATCTTCGGAGTCCTTGGCAATTTTTCTTTCAAAGCTCGCCTTGGATGATTTTATGAGGGAGCGTAGTTTCTTGCTGATACTGATCAGGAATGTCTTCCCTTCTTGGGATTTTGCTCTTTTCTGTACTAGTTTCCTCCTTCTATTGTATAACTTGTTTATGGCAGGAGTCCACCAGACTGGTTTCCTTTTCTTGGAGTAGTGAGTCTTGGTTTTGCTTGGGATGGCACAATCCATGCATTCTTGTAGCTGCCCTTAGAATGCATTAGTAAAGGATTTTGCAGGTTGGACAGTGTTATCCTTCAGCATGGGGGCTTTGAAACTTTCCACCTTGGTCTTAAGTAACGTGAAATTTGTTTTTGAAAAGTTTTTCATGGTGGTTTTCTTGTCCGGGGGTGGGGGCGGAATATGGATATCCAAAGTGATTTGTTTATGGTCAGATCTAACCAGCAAGGGGTTGACCTCTGGTGTGGAACACTGGTCGCCCATGTTGGTGATGACCAGGTCCAATATGTTGTCACATCTGGTGGGAGTGTTGACCAGTTGAACCAGGGTGTTTGAGTTTATAAATTCTAGAAAAAGTTGGGCAAGGGAGTTAGTACTTGAGTAGTTCTCCCAGTTAATGTTTGGGTAATTGAAATCACCCAATATTAGGGTGTTTGGTAGGACCTTTATGTTTCCCAGTGTTTCCAGAAACATGGAATGGGGGTCCTGGGACATGGTGGGTGATCTGTAGCAAGCTACAATTTGAATTGCAGTCTTGCCCATTGTTAGTTGCACGTGGATGATCTCTGAAGCATTGTGCTGTGCCACTAACCTGGAGGTGTGGGTATCCTTGATGAATATGGATACACCCCCACCTTTTGTATTTCGGTTAGGGTTTTGTGGCCGAAATGTATGGTATGAGCTGTAGCCTGGTAGTGCTGGGGTGCTCTCTGGAGCCTTAAACCAGGTTTCTGTTACTGCACATATATCGATTTTCTTCATACTGAGGAGTGCCTCGAGTGTGTGCATTTTGAGGTTTAGACTTCTGGAATTGAATAGCATTACCCTCAGTTTTTTGTTACTTGTGCTATTCACGATGGTGGATTTGTCTTTTGAGCCTTGCCTAAAAAAGGCACTATGGGGTAGCAAGAGCCTTGGCCAGTATTTGAAAGCCTAAGGGTGACAGGTGCAAGCCGTCTCTAGTGAAGCAGCGTGGCTTGTCGAGCATGTCATCCGAGGCGGACAGACACTGGATCCCCTTTGAATGACACCAGAAACTTAGCCAATTGTTGAAATCGAGAATCTTTTCTTTATACCATGGTATCATTCTTGGTGAGGACAGGATGCTACTCAGGGTCAGGGTCATACCAGCCTGGGCTACATGATCAGAGAGCTCTTCCATGTCTCTTTTCATGTAGTCCAAGGAGGTGCGGCTCAGGTCAATCACACCAACATGGACAATAACAGAGTCATATTTGTACTTGTTCTGAAGTGACCTGAGTTCTTGTGTTATGTGGCAAACCCAGGCACCCAACAGGCAGCTAACAGTAACTTTCTCCTTATTCAGCCTAGTGAGTGGGATGTCAGTGTGCCTGACTAAAGAGAAACCTATTAATAGGTTTCTTGGTTATGTTATTTTGCCTTAAGGGCTGTGATTGCATGGCACACTGGTTTTGTAAAGTATGTGTTTCATGGTTTGTGTTGGGGGGTGGAGGTTGCTTGAATGTTTGCTTTGGAGGTCTCTGTTGATGTTGCAAATTTTTATTTAGAGCCTCCAAGTATGTTTTCATGTATTTATGTATGTTTTTTGCCAGTGCTGGTTTAATGGGTCTATGTAAGACTGATGGTGTGATGCAAGTCTTTCCCTTCTCCTCTTGACTGTCTGATCCAGTCTTGGGTTGAGAGAGCTTTGCCTCTAGTTTGGCTGTATAACTGCATCTCTCACATGTATTAGTGTTTGGTGGTAGGAGGAGGGGGTTGTCTGTGTACATGAGGCAGTTGTAACCTTTCCTCAAAATGCCCAAATTCACCAGTTAGACTGGAGAGTACACCTGAAAGTGTCATTTGGACATGCCTGGATAGGTACAGTGAACTGTTTTACTGGATGGCTGGTAAGGTCGAATAGAGAGCCTTGTCCTTCTGTACAGTACAGGAGGGTCTAGTGCTAGGGTTTATAAGTGCTTGCTATAAGTTTTGAGCAAGCGCCGGGCTGAGAAATGAATGGTTTGAGTGCTTAAGTTGAAAGTTTATCTAGTTCGAAGGGAAAAATTGAAGAGGAGACTTTGTGGAGCTGGGAATAGTTTTACCCTAGCTAACCGGCGAGCAAAACCGGACAAATAGGGTATTTATAGCAGGGAAATGAAAGAGATAGAAATTAGCCCAAAATGGCCAATAAACTACTAATTTCTAGGCTGAAACCACTCCTCCAGGGACAGATAGGCTGCTCAAAGCTCCCCTCTCTCACAGGTGAACAGAGAAACTTCCTTCTATCCAAGTAAGGTATGGGCAAACACAGAGATTTGTAACACAGCCCTGAATTCAGCACTAACCTGAAAACTGAACTATACTATCTTAGAAAGGCGGGAAACAAGTATATATATATTTTTTTGTTTGTTTGTTTTTTTTTCAGAAAATAAAGCAGATACACTCTAAAAAACAGTTTAAAAGCACAGAAAAGGATACTTATTGTTATATATCGCAGCTCAGAGTTATAGTCAATGCCACCAGTAATAAAGTCGGAAGGAACATAAATACAGTAAAAGCAGATGAATAAAGTGCAATTCATATATATATATATATATATATATATATATATATATATATATATATATATATATATATAAAACAATAGAAAATGAACAAACTGATTTAAACAAGTTACCCAATTAACAGAAAAAAGCTCAAAACTGAGCCCTGTTCCTGCAGTCTTCAATCAGACAAGTTCTAACTCCACACCCCTGTTACTAGGGTGCAGGGGAACTTTCTCCAAAAAAAGATGGCCTGGATCAGTGCTCAAGTTATACAAACAAAGCTAGATTCAGCAGGCCTGAATCTGGTCTATGCTACAGTAATAAGCCACACCAATTTCAGAAAGAAACAGTTCAAATAAGCAGTCACAATAAGCCTGTGACCAGAAATTCCCAGCTCACAAGGGCAGAATCCAGCCTCTCCTCCCACACGAGTGCAGACCACAAACCTTCTTAATGTAGAATAACTGGCCTGAAGCCCAAGTGCTTAAGCCAGAACTAATACACTTTTAGAATAGCAGACACTGTTCCTTCAAGCAGCAATTCCCAGCTTAGAAGGACGTAAGCTACCTGTCCTGCCACAACAGTGCAGACCACAAACCTTCTTAATGTAAAACAGTCTGTATGAAGCCCAAGTGCTTAAACCAAAAGACTTAGAATAACAGTTACAATTTAATCGGGCTACAACCAAGCAGTAATAAATGCAGCAGAATAAATAAAATTGAGTAATTTTAAGAAAAGCAAAATAAAGTAGGAGGAAACACAAATACAGTAAAAGCAAATGAATAAAGTGCAAAAAAATTTTTTTAAGTGCAAGAAGAGAGGAAGGAAGAACCTAAGTGGCTGGCCTTCTCAAATCTTCTCTCTGTATTAAGTAGAGTGAACACTAGACTCAGAATATGATCCAACTGTACTTGGTTAAGTGAGCAAATGAGATGGACCCAGGAGGAGTGTTCTGATACAGACTTACAGGAGGGGCAGGAAATTCCAGAGCCACCAACACTAATACCAACACAGAAACAGGGAGGGAGGGTGAGGAACTAACTGCAGAGAGACACACAGCACACTGTTCAGAAACACACAATTAGGAAACAGAAAAAAATGAAAATACAGTACTTTTAAAACTGCAAGATTGTACTTAACAGAATACTAAAATACACTACTGCAAGTTTCACTTATCTTCAGCTTGTAATGCAGATGTTTGTAGCCAAGCAAGTCTCTCAGGAGTTGAGCATAAAAAATGATCTGCAAAGATTGCATTTAGTACATAATGCGGCAAGGGGGTGGTACATACTTTATATTGGTCTGGCCGTAGCATGGAACACATTCCAGTAAAATGAGCTCTGACAAGAAGTTTTTGAAATGTATAATACCTTGAAATACTAGTAACACCACAACAGCAGGCATACCATGGTGCCACAACTATAACTGCAGAGTCAGGAGTTTGGTTCTGTCATCTGGGCGTTACTGGAGAAGAATTCCTATGAGCTTACCATGCGTATATGAGATTTGTCAAGATACTCCAGTTTGTTCCCCCTCCTGTTTCTCAAGGAAGTTACTTAAGTTTCCCAGAAATATGTAACATAGTTTTATCAGGTGATTTGAAAAAATATTGCTCTAGCTTACATATACAGCAGATGTTTTCTTTCTTGGTCACCCTTCTAACTGATTCACTGTCAAGAAATGAACCACATTTTAAATAATATTTGCTGACATTAAATAATTAACAGTATGTTTAATTGACTCAGTGTCCTGTGACCAGGACAGTGTCACATGATGTCTCATACTGGACAATGACAATTAACAAGCATTATTGAGGAGTAGACCAAGGAAGAAGGCTTGCCCTTTATCAAACCTGTTCAGTGACATCAGTACATGCTCATGTCTTATGCATCATATGTCTAGTAACCAATCATTTCTAGTGTCTTATGAGGTTAAATTAGTTTCTGAACCAGAAGTCAGCAATATGTACATTGCCAAATGTGGTGTGTGCTGATGCAGCTTAACAGCTTGCATCTATCAGCCTGCTTTTATTTCATTTTAGCTATAACTCAGAGTAATTAATAATCATTATCTCATACAGTTTCCTTAATATCTGATATAACACAAAGTAAAAACAAATCTGCAAAACACGTGCTGACTTGGACTTAGACTTGTACTGCTGTTCACAATTTACTTGAGAATGCGGTATTGGGAAAAATTACTACACCACACAAACTCTGGTCAATCAGTCTGAGTACATACTTAACAAGAGTCTAGCAATCTAGCTTTTATTACCTGACAAGCAAATTCTAATTGAAAGAAAAAGACACGGCAATGTGGCGTGGAAATATTGCATTTAAATTTTCCCTATAAATTTGCAGAAATGCTTGAGCTTCTTTCAAGGACTTCCAAAGCATATAGAACTTTCAAGGACTTCCAAAGCATATAGAACAAAATATGATGACTGATTTACCATAATCTATAAAATGAGGGATTTTAGCTGGCTGTATAGTAAAGACAGCATTGAATAAAGTGTTCTATGGAGTCAGGATGCCATGAAAGAACTATTCCACTGACAGTTTCCACTGTTGGCCTTCCATCATGAAGATATAATAAATAAATAAATGCAACATTCTCTTCATGATTTGCTTTTGACAGCAAAAAGATGGACCTGGGTAAGTTTCATTTGGTCAAGTATTTATAAGATATGAAGTCAAATGGCAAGCTAAATTAGCAGTTCAGGTTGCAAAATAGTATTACATTTTCCCAGTCTGCTGGAATCTTAAAATTTGAGCAAAATATTTTAAGACACTACGTTAATAAAAGGAACAGTGAGGACTAACAGAATAAAAGGTTTGTTAAATGCAATCCTGCCTTAAGTTTCAAAGTATGTTGGATTAGTATGATACACTTTTGGTTTTCCTGCTTTACTTTGACTCTCCATTCTGCGTTAAATTGTGTTGATTTTTCTACATCATGAAACATAACTCAAAAATACTAAAAACAGGTAAAGAAAATGTGAAGAGGAGTCCTCCTTCACCCCTACATGAGGTCTTAGCACCCATCCTCCTTCACCCCTACATGAGGTCCCATCCTCCTTCACCCCTACATGAGGTCTTAGCGCACATCCTCCTTCATTCCCAATGAGGCCTTAGCACCCATCCTTCTTCACCCCACAAGAGGTCTTAGCACACATCCTCCTTTACCCCTACATGAGGTCTTAGTGTTCATCCTCCTTTACCCCACATGAGGTCTTAGAGTCCGTCCTCCTTCACCCCAAAGAGGTTTTAGTGCTCATCCTTCTTCACCTCTACATGAGGTATTAGCACCCATACACTGTCTCTCTCTCTCTCTGACACACTGAAACATGAATCCAAACCACCGACACTTCATATCCCTGACAAGTGAAATTACCGACAGTCACATGCCCGACACACAATAGACCGACATTCAAAATACCAACATATCAAAACAAATGCGTGACGATATCCCACACCGACAAGTTGCAACCCAAATGCAGAACAGCTCTCAAAGATATTGTAGTGATAACATCATAGAAGGAAATGACATCACAATTAATTAAGGAACGTATTCCTATGCCCATAGAATGAATTAAAATAACTTAAAATACATAAATCAAAGCTTAAAAACTGTATCAATCGAAGTTATAACAACTGAATAATTAAAATAACCATGGAAGAATAAAAATAAAAAAGTGTTGTGACAAGAGACTAGTTCCATGTCATTAATAATCTATTCTTTAGTCAAAATGTAATAAAATAAAAAGCAACTTGGAACAAACCAAAAATGCCATGTATAAATCATATTGTAAAAGGCAATACAGGACTTTACCATATAACCAGTCAGTGATAACAGGCCAAAAAAAACATTATCAAGTAAGTGGTGTTAAGTAACCAATTGTTATTATGTCCAGAATAAATTCGGATGAGTAATTTTCAAGAAGTTGGTTTCAAAAGGTTGTTATAAACCCCTACTATATAAAGATAAACAAACAGAACCCAGTCTATGCTATTAATATCTCTACCTTAAGTAACTTCTTAGTCTCAACACTGCAGAGATATTACAGTTATCATTGAGCCCTGGGTGACAAAAGGCATCAGTTCTTAACTGCCACTCCAACTCGCGGGTTTCCAAAAGCAATGAAATAGGGCCCCCACGGATGTTGGCTGTCACTTGGTCAATGGCCATAAATGAAAAACAATGGCCAGGAAAGTTGTCCACATGCTTTGCTAAAGCATTGGTGTCAACTTTTTTCTTTATATCATACATATGTTCGTACACCCGATCACGCAGTCTGCGGTCGGTCTTACCTATATAGAAGGATGGGCAGCACTCACAGAAAGCCACGTACACTATAGATTTACTCTCACAATTAAGTGGAAATTTTATAGTGTACTTCCTGTCTCTTATTCTGTAAGTCTGACCTGTCCTAACTTTATGGCACCAATTGCAAAGTCCACATGTGGACATACCAGTCCGTTTGTTAAACTCTTTACTGTGCAGATCTCTTTGCAACAGTTCTTTGAGATTATTGTTCCTTCTAAAAGTGAAATTAGGTGATAAACCCAATTTTTCAGTCAAGACAGAACTACTCAAAATAAATTGCCAGTTCTTCCGTATTATGGCCATGATAGTTCCAGAACTGAAACTGTAGGTGGTGACGTAACTCAAAGAAAAGTCACGTTCATTATTAAGACTGGTGTGACTAAGTTGTAAGTCAGTTGTACTATTTGGTGAAGTTGGCATAACTGGTGTGAAGGGATCCAATCTAGTTTGGGTTTGGTGTAAAATAGGTTTAAAAAAACCACTCAACCTCTTTTTGAGGACCTCAGAAGTGAGCTCCTCTATCAACTGTCTCGGGTAGCCTCTGTTAAGAAACATATTACCGAGCTGATCACATTCGCTCTGGAAATCGGCCAACGTACTGCACATTCTCCCTGCTCTAACAAGCTGACCCTTAACAATAGCTCTCTTTTGTTTAAAGGGGTGCTGGCTTGAGAAATGCAGGAAAGAATTGCAGTACATGGGCTTTCTGTATACATTTGAGACATAGGCATTAATATCACCCTCCTTACGTAGTTGCACATCAAGATAATCAATATCTGTCACAGAAAACCTGAATGTAAATCGTAAAAATTCAGTTGTACTATTTAAAAAGTCAACAAATTTACTGGCTTCACTGTGACTACCCCGAAATAAGATAAAAATATCATCGAGATATCTCGTGTAAAATCTAACAGGGGCCATCATGTCCGGAGAGGAGAAAAGGAATTTCCTTTCCCAGTACCCCATGAAAAAATTAGCCACCGATGCACCGCAAGATGACCCCATGGCTACACCTTTTTTCTGCAAAAAGAATTTCTTATCAAACAAGAAATAATTACATGACAAGACAATGTCCAAGATCTCAGTAACTAGATCAACTTCTGTTTTGGAAGCTCCAAAGTCTCTAAGTAACAGAGCTAACCATTCCAAAGCTTCCTGGTGGGGAATGGAAGTATATAAGTCAACAACGTCGATGGTGAGGAAATTATTCTCACCATCGAACGGCAGACCATTAATACTTTCCAGGAAAGACCAAGAGTCCTTACATACCCTAGGAAGATGTTTTAAGTACTTAGAAAGAATCTTATCAACTAATTTGGCACTTGGATACGTCATTGAACATCTTCCGTCAACTAAGGCCCTCATAGGTGGATTGTTAACATCCTTGTGGACCTTAGGGATGCCAAACATAACAGGGAGTTTAGGCAAAGTTATATCTATATAGTTGTAAGTGTCAAGGTCTATCTTGCCACCCAGGAACAAATCACGGAAGAGACCTCTCATCATGTTATGAGATCGATTTATTTCATTGATGGAGGCTTCAGTATAAGATGAGGTACCCAAAACAGAAAGCATTTTCTCTATATACATAGAGTTGTCAAAAATGACCAACCCACCACCCTTATCAGGTTTCCTGACAGGATGGCGGCAAAGGTCATCAAGAAGTAGTGCCTGTTCTTTTGTGATATTATATCTTAAAGCTCCAACCCTAGAACGGCACTCCTCAGAAGCATGCCTAAAGTCCACCTCGCAAACCCTCTCAAATAACTGGAGGGACGGGTGAAGGGGCAGATTAAAAACACTAGGCAACTTCAAGGAGACCTGGGTAGTATCCATACTGTTGTTAAAAAGTAACTTCAAATTAAGTTTACGAACAAAGCACTTTAACTCAAGAATCTCTTTTGGTACATCACCAAGTCTACTAGGAACGAATGTGTAGCCAAGGGCAAGTAGTTCAACTAATTCATCTCGCAATTCTAACTCTGTAAAGTTATAGATTTTGAAATCATGCTTCTGATTGAAAATAATTCTAGGTTCAACATGTTCTTGGTAAGAACTAGTAGTGTTTACCAGGATGTCAACACCAGTAATATCAAGGTCATCAATAACATCCAAGTCCCTACATTCAAAAGAGACGTCCCTAGCGTTAGTAAAACTACCAGTAAGTAATTCTAATTCACCCTCCTGTTCGATTGTCGGCGGTACTTCTGTTTGCCTAAAAAATTATTGTTGTAACTATTTTTATTAAATGAATTGTTCCTTTTACCTGAATTGTTTTTGTTACCTGGGTTGTTCTTTTTAAACCCTTTTATTCTTTCACTGCGTCTTGGTCCCACTTCCTCCTCAACAAAGTTAACCTCGTCAACAAAAGTATCATCAGATTCAGTATTCACTATTGGGTCCAATTGGACCTGGTTAGTGTTAGGTTTCGTAGAATCAGAATATTGGAGTCTGGGATAAGCAGTGTTGTCATGGTAGGCCTGTCTATCCCTCACAAGTTTCTTACTCTTGTTAAGTTTTAACTTCACCAGTAATGAGTCAATACTTGTCAAGGTACGATCATAATTGAATTTGTACCTTGTAAAATTCAAGTCAGCCTTCATTTCCTTATCCAAAGCATCAATTTCATTTAGTAATACACAAACATATTGACTGTAGTGTTTAACAATTAATTCCATCAGCAGGACACCCTGCTGTTGGAATAACTCTTGTAATTCACTGTAAAAACAAGCATCAATAAGTAACCCAGATGGTGAAAAGTTACTGCGTAAGCCCTTAGGAACAAGTTTCTCTTGTATACATTGTTTGAAATAACCAATCTCCAACTGGAGCTTTTTCAACCTAAGGATTTTGTTATCAAAGATTTTTAACTTGTCCGCTAAGAGTTCATTAGAAAGATCTTGCCTTTGAAGGCCTTCCGTACCAGTATTCCTCTGTGAAAACTGGAACTTCTCAATATTGTTCATCCATTCCGATAAAACGAATGGACGACTGGGGTTAAAGTCTTGCCCTCTGTTAAGTCCGGTGATATCAACAGGACATGCCTGTTGGTTGTAACTAGTATGCAATACGTACGGTCCTGACTGAGCAGCAATATCGCTAAGTGGACGCCCATCACCATTGGACGTACCCGCCCTGACAGGAGATACAACATCATGAACAGTTACAGTACCTTGAGTGGTTACCAAACGAGCACTTCCTGGATTGGAAGGGCAAGGGAGTTGGGCTGCTGGAACCGTGAAACCTTGTCTGTTCATAGAACCAAAAGGTTGAGCAGCAGAAATGGAAAATCCGGAACTCCCAGTTAGACCGTTCAACTCGGCTCCGATACAAGCAGACCCGGAAGTTGGAGCCGCAAGCCGGCTCTTGTGAACGCCAATCTCCTCAAAATGGTCGAAGCGTGCATTAAGTTGATCTAGTCTCTGCGAAAGTGAGACTAGTAAAGCAGGAATATCCAAAGCACCGTTGCAAGGAACATCACATACTCCTGAGTCAGTGAATAAATGTGGAGTGCTGGGGCTAACAGGACTGTCCGTTGCCATACTGATAAACGATTGAAACCAATGAAAACCAAAAACCACTGTAAAAAATAAAAAAGAAACGGACTCCTTGCACCAGCAGTCAACCAGATAGTAAAATCTGAACGCAATTTTATTGTTTTGACAAGCGTTTTCGCCACCAAAATAATGTGGCTTCTTCAGAGAAAAATATAAAATAGACAACACTGTTAAAGCACGCTCAGTATAAATAACATCATAGAAGGAAATGACATCACAATTAATTAAGGAACGTATTCCTATGCCCATAGAATGAATTAAAATAACTTAAAATACATAAATCAAAGCTTAAAAACTGTATCAATTGAAGTTATAACAACTGAATAATTAAAATAACCATGGAAGAATAAAAATAAAAAAGTGTTGTGACAAGAGACTAGTTCCATGTCATTAATAATCTATTCTTTAGTCAAAATGTAATAAAATAAAAAGCAACTTGGAACAAACCAAAAATGCCATGTATAAATCATATTGTAAAAGGCAATACAGGACTTTACCATATAACCAGTCAGTGATAACAGGCCAAAAAAAACATTATCAAGTAAGTGGTGTTAAGTAACCAATTGTTATTATGTCCAGAATAAATTCGGATGAGTAATTTTCAAGAAGTTGGTTTCAAAAGGTTGTTATAAACCCCTACTATATAAAGATAAACAAACAGAACCCAGTCTATGCTATTAATATCTCTACCTTAAGTAACTTCTTAGTCTCAACACTGCAGAGATATTACAGTTATCATTGAGCCCTGGGTGACAAAAGGCATCAGTTCTTAACTGCCACTCCAACTCGCGGGTTTCCAAAAGCAATGAAATAGGGCCCCACGGATGTTGGCTGTCACTTGGTCAATGGCCATAAATGAAAAACAATGGCCAGGAAAGTTGTCCACATGCTTTGCTAAAGCATTGGTGTCAACTTTTTTCTTTATAGCATACATATGTTCGTACACCCGATCACGCAGTCTGTGGTCGGTCTTACCTATATAGAAGGATGGGCAGCACTCACAGAAAGCCACGTACACTATAGATTTACTCTCACAATTAAGTGGAAATTTTATAGTGTACTTCCTGTCTCTTATTCTGTAAGTCTGACCCGTCCTAACTTTATGGCACCAATTGCAAAGTCCACATGTGGACATACCAGTCCGTTTGTTAAACTCTTTACTGTGCAGATCTCTTTGCAACAGTTCTTTGAGATTATTGTTCCTTCTAAAAGTGAAATTAGGTAATAAACCCAATTTTTCAGTCAAGACAGAACTACTCAAAATAAATTGCCAGTTCTTCCGTATTATGGCCATGATAGTTCCAGAACTGAAACTGTAGGTGGTGACGTAACTCAAAGAAAAGTCATGTTCATTATTAAGACTGGTGTGACTAAGTTGTAAGTCAGTTGTACTATTTGGTGAAGTTGGCATAACTGGTGTCAAGGGATCCAATCTAGTTTGGGTTTGGTGTAAAATAGGTTTAAAAAAACCACTCAACCTCTTTTTGAGGACCTCAGAAGTGAGCTCCTCTATCAACTGTCTCGGGTAGCCTCTGTTAAGAAACATATTACCGAGCTGATCACATTCGCTCTGGAAATCGGCCAATGTACTGCACATTCTCCCTGCTCTAACAAGCTGACCCTTAACAATAGCTCTCTTATGTTTAAAGGGGTGCTGGCTTGAGAAATGCAGGAAAGAATTGTAGTACGTGGGCTTTCTGTATACATTTGAGACATAGGCATTAATATCACCCTCCTTACGTAGTTTCACATCAAGATAATCAATATCTGTCACAGAAAACCTGTACGTTGGCCGATTTCCAGAGCGAATGTGATCAGCTCGGTAATATGTTTCTTAACAGAGGCTACCCGAGACAGTTGATAGAGGAGCTCACTTCTGAGGTCCTCAAAAAGAGGTTGAGTGGTTTTTTTAAACCTATTTTACACCAAACCCAAACTAGATTGGATCCCTTCACACCAGTTATGCCAACTTCACCAAATAGTACAACTGACTTACAACTTAGTCACACCAGTCTTAATAATGAACGTGACTTTTCTTTGAGTTACGTCACCACCTACAGTTTCAGTTCTGGAACTATCATGGCCATAATACGGAAGAACTGGCAATTTATTTTGTGTAGTTCTGTCTTGACTGAAAAATTGGGTTTATCACCTAATTTCACTTTTAGAAGGAACAATAATCTCAAAGAACTGTTGCAAAGAGATCTGCACAGTAAAGAGTTTAACAAACGGACTGGTATGTCCACATGTGGACTTTGCAATTGGTGCCATAAAGTTAGGACGGGTCAGACTTACAGAATAAGAGACAGGAAGTACACTATAAAATTTCCACTTAATTGTGAGAGTAAATCTATAGTGTACGTGGCTTTCTGTGAGTGCTGCCCATCCTTCTATATAGGTAAGACCGACCGCAGACTGCGTGATCGGATCTATGAACATATGTATGCTATAAAGAAAAAAGTTGACACCAATGCTTTAGCAAAGCATGTGGACAACTTTCCTGGCCATTGTTTTTCATTTATGGCCATTGACCAAGTGACAGCCAACATCCGTGGGGGCCCTATTTCATTGCTTTTGGAAACCCGCGAGTTGGAGTGGCAGTTAAGAACTGATGCCTTTTGTCACCCAGGGCTCAATGATAACTGTAATATCTCTGCAGTGTTGAGACTAAGAAGTTACTTAAGGTAGAGATATTAATAGCATAGACTGGGTTCTGTTTGTTTATCTTTATATAGTAGGGGTTTATAACAACCTTTTGAAACCAACTTCTTGAAAATTACTCATCCGAATTTATTCTGGACATAATAACAATTGGTTACTTAACACCACTTACTTGATAATGTTTTTTTTGGCCTGTTATCACTGACTGGTTATATGGTAAAGTCCTGTATTGCCTTTTACAATATGATTTATACATGGCATTTTGGTTTGTTCCAAGTTGCTTTTTATTTTATTACATTTTGACTAAAGAATAGATTATTAATGACATGGAACTAGTCTCTTGTCACAACACTTTTTTATTTTTATTCTTCCATGGTTATTTTAATTATTCAGTTGTTATAACTTCGATTGATACAGTTTTTAAGCTTTGATTTATGTATTTTAAGTTATTTTAATTCATTCTATGGGCATAGGAATACATTCCTTAATTAATTGTGATGTCATTTCCTTCTATGATGTTATTTATACTGAGCGTGCTTTAACAGTGTTGTCTATTTTATATTTTTCTCTGAAGAAGCCACATTATTTTGGTGGTGAAAACGCTTGTCAAAACAATAAAATTGCGTTCAGATTTTACTATCTGGTTGACTGCTGGTGCAAGGAGTCCGTTTCTTTTTTATTTTTTACAGAGGTTTTTGGTTTTCATTGGTTTCAATCGTTTATCAGTATGGCAACGGACAGTCCTGTTAGCCCCAGCACTCCACATTTATTCACTGACTCAGGAGTACGTGATGTTCCTTGCAACGGTGCTTTGGATATTCCTGCTTTACTAGTCTCACTTTCGCAGAGACTAGATCAACTTAATGCACGCTTCGACCATTTTGAGGAGATTGGCGTTCACAAGAGCCGGCTTGTGGCTCCAACTTCTGGGTCTGCTTGTATCGGAGCCGAGTTGAACGGTCTAACTGGGAGTTCCGGATTTTCCATTTCTGCTGCTCAACCTTTTGGTTCTATGAACAGACAAGGTTTCACGGTTCCAGCAGCCCAACTCCCTTGCCCTTCCAATCCAGGAAGTGCTCGTTTGGTAACCACTCAAGGTACTGTAACTGTTCATGATGTTGTATCTCCTGTCAGGGCGGGTACGTCCAATGGTGATGGGCGTCCACTTAGCGATATTGCTGCTCAGTCAGGACCGTACGTATTGCATACTAGTTACAACCAACAGGCATGTCCTGCTGATATCACTGGACTTAACAGAGGGCAAGACTTTAACCCCAGTCGTCCATTCATTTTATCGGAATGGATGAACAATATTGAGAAGTTCCAGTTTTCACAGAGGAATACTGGTACGGAAGGCCTTCAAAGGCAAGATCTTTCTAATGAACTCTTAGCGGGCAAGTTAAAAATCTTTGATAACAAAATCCTTAGGTTGAAAAAGCTCCAGTTGGAGATTGGTTATTTCAAACAATGTATACAAGAGAAACTTGTTCCTAAGGGCTTACGCAGTAACTTTTCACCGTCTGGGTTACTTATTGATGCTTGTTTTTACAGTGAATTACAAGAGTTATTCCAACAGCAGGGTGTCCTGCTGATGGAATTAATTGTTAAACACTACAGTCAATATGTTTGTGTATTACTAAATGAAATTGATGCTTTGGATAAGGAAATGAAGGCTGACTTGAATTTTACAAGGTACAAATTCGATTATGATCGTACCTTGACAAGTATTGATTCATTATTGGTGAAGTTAAAATTTAACAAGAGTAAAAAACTTGTGAGGGACAGACAGGCCTACCATGATAACACTGCTTATCCCAGACTCCAATATTCTGATTCTATGAAACCTAACACTAACCAGGTCCAATTGGACCCAATAGTGAATACTGAATCTGATGATACTTTTGTTGACGAGGTTAACTTTGTTGAGGAGGAAGTGGGACCAAGACGCAGTGAAAGAATAAAAGGGTTTAAAAAGAACAACCCAGGTAACAAAAACAATTCAGGTAAAAGGAACAATTCATTTAATAAAAATAGTTACAACAATAATTTTTTAGGCAAACAGAAGTACCGCCGACAATCGAACAGGAGGGTGAATTAGAATTACTTACTGGTAGTTTTACTAACGCTAGGGACGTCTCTTTTGAATGTAGGGACTTGGATGTTATTGATGACCTTGATATTAGTTGACATCCTGGTAAACACTACTAGTTCTTACCAAGAACATGTTGAACCTAGAATTATTTTCAATCAGAAGCATGATTTCAAAATCTATAACTTTACAGAGTTAGAATTGCGAGATGAATTAGTTGAACTACTTGCCCTTGGCTACACATTCGTTCCTAGTAGACTTGGTGATGTACCAAAAGAGATTCTTGAGTTAAAGTGCTTTGTTCATAAACTTAATTTGAAGTTACTTTTTAACAACAGTATGGATACTACCCAGGTCTCCTTGAAGTTGCCTAGTGTTTTTAATCCGCCCCTTCACCCGTCCCTCCAGTTATTTGAGAGGGTTTGCGAGGTGGACTTTAGGCATGCTTCTGAGGAGTGCCGTTCTAGGGTTGGAGCTTCAAGATATAATATCACAAAAGAACAGGCACTACTTCTTGATGACCTTTGCCGCCATCCTGTCAGGCTAGTCAAACCTGATAAGGGTGGTGGGTTGGTCATTTTTGACAACTCTATGTATATAGAGAAAATGCTTTCTGTTTTGGGTACCTCGTCTTATACTGAAGCCTCCATCAATGAAATAAATCGATCTCATAACATGATGAGAGGTCTCTTCCGTGATTTGTTCCTGGGTGGCAAGATAGACCTTGACACTTACAACTATATAGATATAACTTTGCCTAAACTCCCCGTTATGTTTGGCATCCCTAAGGTCCACAAGGATGTTAACAATCCACCTATGAGGGCCTTAGTTGACGGAAGATGTTCAATGACGTATCCAAGTGCCAAATTAGTTGATAAGATTCTTTCTAAGTACTTAAAACATCTTCCTAGGGTATGTAAGGACTCTTGGTCTTTCCTGGAAAGTATTAATGGTCTGCCGTTCGATGGTGAGAATAATTTCCTCACCATCGACGTTGTTGACTTATATACTTCCATTCCCCACCAGGAAGCTTTGGAATGGTTAGCTCTGTTACTTAGAGACTTTGGAGCTTCCAAAACAGAAGTTGATCTAGTTACTGAGATCGTGGACATTGTCTTGTCATGTAATTATTTCTTGTTTGATAAGAAATTCTTTTTGCAGAAAAAAGGTGTAGCCATGGGGTCACCTTGCGGTGCATCGGTGGCTAATTTTTTCATGGGGTACTGGGAAAGGAAATTCCTTTTCTCCTCTCCGGACATGATGGCCCCTGTTAGATTTTACACGAGATACCTCGATGATATTTTTATCTTATTTCGGGGTAGTCACAGTGAAGCCAGTAAATTTGTTGACTTTTTAAATAGTACAACTGAATTTTTACGATTTACATTCAGGTTTTCTGTGACAGATATTGATTATCTTGATGTGAAACTACGTAAGGAGGGTGATATTAATGCCTATGTCTCAAATGTATACAGAAAGCCCACGTACTGCAATTCTTTCCTGCATTTCTCAAGCCAGCACCCCTTTAAACAAAAGAGAGCTATTGTTAAGGGTCAGCTTGTTAGAGCAGGGAGAATGTGCAGTACGTTGGCCGATTTCCAGAGCGAATGTGATCAGCTCGGTAATATGTTTCTTAACAGAGGCTACCCGAGACAGTTGATAGAGGAGCTCACTTCTGAGGTCCTCAAAAAGAGGTTGAGTGGTTTTTTTAAACCTATTTTACACCAAACCCAAACTAGATTGGATCCCTTGACACCAGTTATGCCAACTTCACCAAATAGTACAACTGACTTACAACTTAGTCACACCAGTCCTAATAATGAACGTGACTTTTCTTTGAGTTACGTCACCACCTACAGTTTCAGTTCTGGAACTATCATGGCCATAATACGGAAGAACTGGCAATTTATTTTGAGTAGTTCTGTCTTGACTGAAAAATTGGGTTTATCACCTAATTTCACTTTTAGAAGGAACAATAATCTCAAAGAACTGTTGCAAAGAGATCTGCACAGTAAAGAGTTTAACAAACGGACTGGTATGTCCACATGTGGACTTTGCAATTGGTGCCATAAAGTTAGGACGGGTCAGACTTACAGAATAAGAGACAGGAAGTACACTATAAAATTTCCACTTAATTGTGAGAGTAAATCTATAGTGTACGTGGCTTTCTGTGAGTGCTGCCCATCCTTCTATATAGGTAAGACCGACCGCAGACTGCGTGATCGGGTGTACGAACATATGTATGCTATAAAGAAAAAAGTTGACACCAATGCTTTAGCAAAGCATGTGGACAACTTTCCTGGCCATTGTTTTTCATTTATGGCCATTGACCAAGTGACAGCCAACATCCGTGGGGGCCCTATTTCATTGCTTTTGGAAACCCGCGAGTTGGAGTGGCAGTTAAGAACTGATGCCTTTTGTCACCCAGGGCTCAATGATAACTGTAATATCTCTGCAGTGTTGAGACTAAGAAGTTACTTAAGGTAGAGATATTAATAGCATAGACTGGGTTCTGTTTGTTTATCTTTATATAGTAGGGGTTTATAACAACCTTTTGAAACCAACTTCTTGAAAATTACTCATCCGAATTTATTCTGGACATAATAACAATTGGTTACTTAACACCACTTACTTGATAATGTTTTTTTTGGCCTGTTATCACTGACTGGTTATATGGTAAAGTCCTGTATTGCCTTTTACAATATGATTTATACATGGCATTTTTGGTTTGTTCCAAGTTGCTTTTTATTTTATTACATTTTGACTAAAGAATAGATTATTAATGACATGGAACTAGTCTCTTGTCACAACACTTTTTTATTTTTATTCTTCCATGGTTATTTTAATTATTCAGTTGTTATAACTTTGATTGATACAGTTTTTAAGCTTTGATTTATGTATTTTAAGTTATTTTAATTCATTCTATGGGCATAGGAATACGTTCCTTAATTAATTGTGATGTCATTTCCTTCTATGATGTTATTTATACTGAGCGTGCTTTAACAGTGTTGTCTATTTTATATTTTTCTCTGAAGAAGCCACATTATTTTGGTGGCGAAAACGCTTGTCAAAACAATAAAATTGCGTTCAGATTTTACTATCTGGTTGACTGCTGGTGCAAGGAGTCCGTTTCTTTTTTATTTTTTACAGTGGTTTTTGGTTTTCATTGGTTTCAATATTGTAGTGATAACATCTTCATAATCAGAGCAGTTTTTTGAAAACACTTCCAAAACAGTAAAAGTAACATCGCCTACGTAACTTCCGCAGTTGCCAATGTATGTAAAGTAAAGTGTTTGCACATCCGTACTGTAATAACATCACGATAAACAGAATAAATAACACTGTTAGGCAAATAAATAATATAGCACTGAATTGCTTCCAATCCGTTCCCCGTATAGTTGCACTTGTAGACACTATGACTGTCATTGTAATACATACTGCAGAATAAAGCACAGAAAGAAACAGAATCATCTATTACAGTATAGTGCATATATTTCCACTACCTCCAATAATCCAATAGAGGCTTGACAGTTTGTATATATACATTACATCTTTAACAGTTTTGCAATATTCCTTAGAAACTCTACCGGAGAGTACTAATCTCTATGCTGTAATATCTGCTGGAACTAATTATGCCTCTGCACCAATCTGCACTTCTTTGGTGATGGAGGTATACCGGTAGCCATTCCAATCCATTGCTCATCAATCCAGTCTTGCTCTTGGCATAAAGCACGCATGATAACATCTAAATTTGTAACCCTAGTACCCACTAGACACTTTAATCGCCTGTCCCAGGCCTCTACCGAATTTTGAATACGAGGCAAAAATAAATCGTTCAGTTCAGCAATATTCCAAAACTTAACAGGGAATAATGGTGGGAATCTCATAGAAGTGCAAGTACAGGTGGAAAATTTCCATACTTTCCCTTGTATGTGGTAATCAGAAAAGTATTTCACTAACTCCTAACCTTCCTCTGGAATGGTTTTCTTAAGCAATGTGAATGTATCCAAGACCCTCTCCTCCTGTAGAAATGCTACTGCAACTAATGACGTAATAGATAGCTGAAACTGCATATTACTATTATATAATTTACTAAGTCCCAAGCTCTGTACCTTATGCCATATATTCTGTCCAAAGTGAAATAGGCATCCTTTGGACTAAACATCTGTGAAATTTAAACGGATACTTTTCAAAGCTGCTATTTCAAAATCGCACAGAATAAATCGTATGGAATATTCAAAACCACTCTCTGATAGTAATGCAAATAAAGCATGCCATAAATAGTTGTAACACTTCGGTGACATTTTACTTATCAGGGTGTAAAACAGAGGGATGACCTTACTATACGACCCTAGCGCTAATAATCAATGTATGCTATAGAGTTGTCTATATGTTATGCTTTTGTGAAAGAAGGTTCCGTCCATCATCCATATTGATGCACTGCTAAGGTCATATAGGTTATTGACTGTAATGAAGACATATACAATGGTATCTGTTGCAGGATCGGCTATACATTTAGAAATGAAATGTCCATCTTTTCAGTCATAACTGGAACAATCTGTATTCAATAATGTTACTTCATCCCTGCCCTCATTTAACAGGTACTTGCGTCTAACTGTCCCAAAACGTTGCAACAGAGCCTTTCTATTAGGAATGTTATGCACGACATATACGGATGTAGAAGCTTAGCTATCTTCTACCACTACACAAGGTATGTCCATAATGTATACCGTTCGATTTCACTGGGATCTCCAGCATGGTGGTGTGCAACGGATTTAATTAATTCATCACCATCTGTTCCCATTACAGTTACAGCTCTACTTTTACATCATCCAGTACGTTTCTCTTTACAGCACCAATACCATCTGTTCTTACGACTACGTTCAAGATAGTAAAGGTAACCCTCCAATTGCAGCATTTGTTTCCCCCTTTGTGAGACCAGTGGAGTATACACATTGCCAATTACTCCTGGTCCAGATCCCACATCTTCAGGCATGACACTGATTCGTGTTAGTTATAATGTGCAGTAAATGGTATTTACAAGCAAGGAAAACTGAGCATTCAAGATTGCCGTGATACTGGAGATTGCTTACCATGCACGATTACCTTCATACAGGTAACACAGTCATAGTTGTGGTTGTCAGGAATTTAAATGTCGGTCATATGATGGGTTGGGGAAGTGACGTGTCAGTGATTTGATATCCGGTTTTAGTGTGTCAGTAAAACAAATGTTCGATCAAGTAAAGGTGACCCATATATATAAGGTCCTTAGGGTTAGGGTTTGGGTTAAGGTAAGTGGATAGTTAGTGGTGTATGTACAGTTTAGTGTAGGGTTAGATGTAAGATTTTAGGTGTATGTGTGTTGATTGCTGTTTGTTTGGTGTGCTTGTGTTGTGTGTATGTGTTTTGGAACAGCAATTTTTTTTCCCTAGGAAAAAAATCGCTGTTCTGCATGTTCGATGTTGTAAGTGTTTGCTGAATAGGGGTTGATATTAGAACATTCGAAGTTTTGAAACTTCGATGTTCTAATATAGATCCCCCTAACTCTACATATTACATTACTAATAACCTCTTCTTCTAAGAGTATCACTATACAAGACAAAAGAACACAGAACATGCAGAACATTAAACATGCCAAACAGGAAATCTGTCCCTTTACTTAACTATTACTCTAACTGTAACCTGCAAACACTTTCATATACATACAAGCCACTGGACCATTTTTAGTCAGGCATTAATTTTCCTGCACTCCTCCTTACAAATACTATAAATATGAGTTTCAATCATTGAGCATTCAATCAAATGTGTTTTTGATATTTTGACCTATAACCACACATACAGATTAAAAAAAAAAAAATATATATATATATATATATATATATATATAGATAGATAGATATTATATACATATATATATATATATATATATATATATATATATATATGTGTGTGTGTGTGTGTGTGTGTGTGTGTATGTGTATGGAAGGGAAAAATGGAACCAAACACTGCTGGATACACAATATGAGTAGATGGTCGTTCAGTGGCCCACGATTATAAAAATATGACAAAGTGACACTCGTTCAAATTGAGCTCATCATAGTGTGGGATCACTCACATTTTTTGTGCAAATTATGATTCAATATTAAAAAAAACTGATAAGCTGTACAGAACTGAAGAACTTTCCAGAATTTGCAAGATGGCATATGAGACTCACATCACAATAGGATAATTAGTAATCTACAAATTTTATATGCGCTGCTGTAAACAGATGGGGCAATGGTAGTATTGCCACCCCACAGCAAGAAGTTCTCTAGTTCAATTCACTGCTGGGGTACCTTCTGTTTGGAGTCTGCATGTCCTCTCTGTATTTGTGTGGGTTCCCTCTGGGTCCTCCAGTTTTATCCTAAAAACATGCATTTGAAGCATTTTTCCCTGGATCTCCACTGAGAATTGACTTCATGCCAAGTTGGACTTTTCTGGTAAACAGATGTTAAATAAATAAATTCCTTGCAACAAATGAGATCTGCAGGAAACAACTGAAGTGCGCTTACCAGAAAATATTGAAAATGTGAATCACTTCTGAAAGAATATCTTTATTTTTCCAGAACGTACTACAACAGGATAATTGTTTGAAGGTCCAAGACTTGAAACTGCGAATCTCAGAACAATGAGACGGAATTTGTGAAACTGGAGATTGCGTATATTAAGAATGAGTTTACTGCCTTAGAGTGTTCTCCTTTCTCTGAGGTACAACACTG
Organism: Protopterus annectens; assembly: GCF_019279795.1. NCBI lineage: Eukaryota > Metazoa > Chordata > Ceratodontiformes > Protopteridae > Protopterus > Protopterus annectens. The sequence continues at coordinate 1,181,584,323 of NC_056733.1, read as the reverse complement.
TCGAATTTAGTAAATATAACAGTAAATATAAATAGCAGGGGTAGGGAGGTGTAGCCCTCCTACTGTGGCGGGATGGTGCATAGGATATTGTTCCATGCAAAAAATATCTTTAAAGGAGTATGCCAACTTCTGTCCTTTGCTGTTCTCCCATAATTTTGCTTCACTGTTTTCATAATTTTGGGACTTACAGTCTTGAGAATTTCAATATGGAGCTCTAAATCCTAGTGTTTTGGTACAGTTTCATACCTGGTTATATAAACATACCATGAAGCAGAGGTGCTCCCGGAAGCTGTTGAAGGCTGTGGGGGGGGGGCAGAGGGTGAGAGGGGTACTTAGTGATCTAAACAGGGCAATTTTTTAAAACTATTTACTACCACAACATAGGTTCACTTGGAGGACATTTTAAACTTAGCTAATTTCCCTTTTGGTGTTTGAATTAACATTTTGTGATTGGTCTTACCTTTCCAATGGCTGATAATTGTATATTAGCCATAGTGAGAATAAATTTGATCATACTATAGATAATTTGAGGATACCCATGTAAGGAATGCAGCATTTAGGAACTGCCTCTATCCATTAATGGCATGAGGGGCAATCCTGGAGTACATTTTCTATTACCTGTCTTAGATCTAAGTTGCCTTTGAATATGGACAGGGATGAGCTTTGTTTAACTTGAATGGATAGTCTGTTCTGGAACAGTGGTAGTCTGTGTGATATATAGCCATCTCTCCACATCATTCAGTTTACATACCTGGCTTGAGTATTTCTGATGCCATTTGACTTGCTGATGTTCAGTAGGTCCATCTGTATTAGGTTGGAGGATGCCTTGTGTGCCAGAAATGTCACCTCTAAGCACTCTGTAGAATAGTGAGTATAGTGATAAATCTTTGAGGTGGCCACTGCAAGACCTATTGTATAGAACTTGTATCCTTTTAGCAAGGTATCTTTGTGGGTATTCCAATTGTTGCATAGGTCTGGACAGATACATGCCAAAGTGCCTATTATACAAAATGACTGCTTAATAAGGGCTTTGTAAAGGAGGACAATAACATCTCTAGAGCTAGTCACGATCAATTTGTTTATAAGCTGTGCAATATAGAAAGACTTTCTTATGACTCTGGGCACATGTTGGTCAAACGTTAGGTCACTGTACACACAAGTTCCCAAATGACAAACAACTGGGTCAGTTCTCAAGGGCATTATCAATTTGGCAGTTCCCTGGAGTAGATGACTTCTCAAAGGATACGATAATGTATTTCTTGGAATTTAGTTTCGGTTCATGATTCTGGCACCAGTTATTGTTTGGAACAAACCTTTCCCGCATGATGTTATGTCATTTGGGGATTCAATAACTGCTCCTAGATTGCAGTCATCTCAAACTTAGTTGGCCAAAGCCCTTTGGTATTTCCTTCTAGTTTTGAGATGTATATGCCAAACAGAAAAAGTCTCAGCACTGAACCCTGGGGGACTCCATTGGTGACTGGTTTCTTCCCGTATTTTGATCTCCTGCATCCTGTGAGCAAGCATACATGTATGCATTCTTTGATTCACCTTCCTGATTGCATCAAATTGATTGTATTAAATTATATTCCTTGTATAATACAGCACCATTTGTTATAATGTCTTTTAAATTTGTAGTTTGGAACAGTCTTCTAGTAAGCAATGAGACAAAATGTATGAACCAATAATGACAAAACTAGTTATTTCAGAAAATTTCAACCATAAAAGGCCACTCAGACTTCTCTCATTACAATCCACCAATATCAGTAAATATGCAAAATTTATGCAGAAGTAAGTCATCTAAATAATTCCACATTAAAGGGATCTGTAACTAATGAAGAGGTTGCTGCTAGAAAGCAACTTTATATTTCATTGTTTCATATACAAATAAAGTGCCTGTTGCCCTTGAAGAATAAATTGCCTATGCTACATTAAAAAAAATGATAAGCTAGTAATTTTACAATGGGGAATGGATGGCAAACTGCTAACAGAAACATAGTTACTAGGTAACTCCTCCAAAAGAGGACATTCATAGGACTGCAGCATCCACTCCCTTAAAAGTACAACACACTACAGCATCAACGATCCACCCGCATACTGTGGGAGTAGAACCCACAGCCTTCTGCATCAAAAGCAAGCATACCACCTGTTGTGCTACTAACAATGTAAGCAGCCTAGTAGCACTAAACTTCTCTTCCCCTGAAGCTCTCTGCTCCTTGTAAAATCCACTTGCCTCAACTTAATCTCTCAATTTCGCAGCGCAAGAAATCTGGAAAAAGACAAAATTTATTTGGGGGGGGGCAAAGACCCAAAACCAGAGACGCATTTTAAATATTGCTTGAATAATCTTAGAAAGTTGCTAAAATAAGATGTTTTGTGTTACCATGTGTTTCCTGAAAGATAGGAAGCCTGAAACTTAAAGGGCTATCATTATTTAGTGAACTCAGTTCTCACTGATTTTCCAGAAAACTACAAACCTGGATTGATAATTCCATTTTATTCAACTACTTTGCAACAGCAGTTGTCAGAATATACCTCTATTTAGCACAACTAATATCTAAAGGCATATTGTTCAGGTTAAAAAGAAGTTATCATACCTCTTTTTTCAGCCCTAATCAGATTAATTATTGAGTACAATTCTCCCTTTGGGATTACCCTTTCTGGACCTATAAAGCATTTTGAAAGGCCCCAAAGGTTCCTAACTAAAATAACTGTTGGCCTACTCCCCTTGTTCTACCAGGAAAGGCTTGAAAGCACTTATCACTTTACTCAGCTTATTTTAGACTCTTGCAGGGTGATCTATGCCTTTCATTCCATATAATCAAGGATCTCGTACGCCTTGATCTCCTGTATCTTCTGAAGACAAATAGCTCCAACAACACCAGAAGTAAAGATGTAATTTTCCACCATTAGATAAATAAAATATGCTGGAAATAAAAATATATAACTCAGTGCCTACCTCATCTCTATTACAAACTTCCCATGCAAGTTAAACAAAGTGACATCCTAGCATAATACATCTCAAACCTGGATAGGTATTTATTTATTTTAAGAGGAACGGACCAAAAGTATGAGCCAAATATTCTGTGAAAATCTGGACAGTTGAGAGCTATGGTCACTCAACTCCCTGAATCACAAGTGGTGGTGTGGGTAGAGAATTCAGGCTCTTGTTTGAATCTGAGTAACAGTAACCACCAGGTATATCTAACTGGGGCATTTTACATACACACACACACACACACACACACACACACACACACACACACACACACACACACACACACACACACACACACACACACACACACACACAAAATGATCCTGAATTATGTTCTAGATGATACTTAGCCACTTGACTCTAATATATTTTGACCATCCAAACCACTGATTTTTTTTTCACTGAAAAGAAAAAAAATACAGCATTTGTTTTTTTATCTAACAGTTCTTTAATAGGAAAGTCTGACTGTGACAGATCCCATTTTCAGCAGAGGCCTTGGCAGAAACACTCCTGACACATGTTTTTGGAATGTGGGAGAAAACCTGAGCACCCAGAAGAAACCCATGTGAACATGCAGACTCCACACAGAAGGCACCCTCGCCAAGAATCAAAACAAATCTCTTGCTGTGAGGCAGCAGCTCTAATCACTGCGCCACACAATGCCTTAATAACCAGAGATTTTATATATATATATATATATATATATATATATATATATATATATATATAATACTAAAACACCATATTTTAGTATTTCGAGATTATAAAGTCGAAAGTGCAGTTACGTGAAACTGTATAATATCGAATGCAGAAATGTCGAATCCACCTTGTATTGCCACATTCATGACGTGTGGTGCGATTTGTGGATTTAGCTGGGGATTCAGGTAAATGGTGTTATTGTAAGGGTATTGGTAGGGATTTTAGTGTGTAGTGGTGGGTTTTATGTGTTTGTGTGCTTAGTGCAACCTCAGAGTTAGTATATATAAGTAGCAGGGGTGTGGGGGGTGCAGCCCCTCTCATAGGGAAGTGCAGGGGGGCTTGCCCCCCAGCTTATAGGTAGGGTACTTATTTACCTACCCTTGCTGATGTGTTGGGTGAGGTTGAAATGTTTTGCAGGAAGCTACATTTAAAGGTCTTTTTTCAAATAAGGGGCAGGGCAGCTATGAACCTGGAATGTCTAACAATGAATGTTTAGAGGATTCACTGTTAAACATGTCAAGTTTATGATAATCTGTTTGTGGACTGTGATAATGACATGTTTTAGAATGTATTTGAATTATTACTTACCCCCTGTGAGGCCTTCACTGATTTCCACTGATTGCCTCTCTGGTTTCTTTGCATTCCACCTGGTTTACACCCCTTGTGCTATCTCCCTCCCCCAATACAATGTCTGTATTAGAATCCTGCTGAGCATGGAGCCATCTTTAAATTTCTAGTCTCCCACCAGGACACAAGTGCTCCTCAGCAATTACATTCTGCTTGCCGGTAAGCCATTAGACCTCAGGAATTTGTTTTAAAAATTTTCAGATTTGTAAAGTAATACTTACTTTTTCTTTTGTCTTAGTTGGCTCTGCCCCGCTACATTCAGCCTCGCTAACGCTCGGGCTCTCTCCGCTCCCCTGCCCTGCCGCCTAATCCCTCCTGCCCCCACTACCTCTACATTTATAGTACTCACAGCCACACCCACAGCTCACCTTCAAATCACCTCCAGCAATCACAGCTCCTCAAGTCATATCACATTATACCACACCAACTTGCTCCACACAAAATACTCCCAATCACTCTCATTCCCACTAGGCATTTTTTACATCACCCACACTACTTCCCCATCCACATATAGTGCAACCCTATAATTCCTATTCAGACCCCCCACCTAGAAACATCTTAAACTTTATAACCATGACTATCACGCAACTAAGTCTAGTCTGTCTTCTCATAATTCTTTACAACACCACAAGTTATCACTCTAGCAATATCCCTAAACTTAGTAGCACAACACTGCATTATGCACTCTCGTATACAGACACCACACATTATAATAATATCTGCCCACAGTTATTCAAGAACTACATAACGGACCAATTCAGGACTAAACACATATGCTCTCATTCCTACTCCAAAAAAACACAATATTTTCTCACACTCCTCACCAAACTCCAACATCTGTATAACCATTTTAACTCCAGGCTCACCATAAGTGGGGATATCCACCCCAACCCAGGCCCAAATCCATCCTGTCCAACTCAAACTGCTCCAACACAAATGTCAGAACATAACATCTCCACTTTCTTCATCCCTGGGCAAATCAACAACAGCAGCAAAACCAACCATCTTTTAATGCTAAATATTAATATTAGAAGTATTAAAAATAAAATACCTGAACTCCAGGCCACAATAGCACACTACTCCTCAGACATAGTTGCTTTAACAGAAACCTGGCTAAATAAAAACATAGCTAACTCAGAAGTTCTCCCTACCAGCTACAATATCATTAGACAAGACAGACAACTTCGTAAAGGGGGTGGAACTGCCTTACTGTACAAGTCAAACTTAACTGTCTGTCAATTACCAAACTCCTACCCCTCCCCCAATAATTGGGACATACTTATCTCACAACTTCAACTTCACCCTAAAAAGGTCATCACCACAATTGTGATCTATATTCCACCTGGTAATACACCTGCTAGCCTTGAAGACTTCATATCCTGGTGTTCTTCCACATACTCACAAGAAACCCTTATTCTGGGGGAATTCAACCTAGATTGGTTCACCTGTATATCAGAACCACCAAGTAATCTAATAAATCTCCATGACTACCAGCAGCTAGTCTAAATTCCAACTAGATGTGATAAAAAATCTAAAAGGGAATCCATCCTTGACTGGGTCCTAACTAACAACCCCACTTTGTACCCTCACACAGGCAGCCTCCCAGACACCTTAAGTGACCACAACATAATATACTTTATACATAGTAGAACAAGCATATCCAAAACCACTAACTATATATCCACTAGAAACAGAAAAAATTCTCTCCTGAGGTCCTCAACACTTTACTCTGTAACTGTGACTGGACCCCCCCCTAAAACCTCCCACTTGACCAGGCTGTAGCATATTTCAACAAAACATTTCTACACACCTAGACACTGTCGCTCCATTGCGCAAAATCAAGGTTAGAACCTCTACAAACCCCTGGCTCAGTAAAGAAACCAAACAAATCCTCAAGTCCAGAGACACTGCCTGGCTTTACTATCAAAAAAACAAAGAAACACAAAGCCTAACTAAGTACCAAGAACTGTGCAACCGTGCAAAAAAATGCATTAGGCTGGACAAAAAATCCTACTACACAACATTACAAACTAAATACCAACACAACCCCAAAAATTTTGGAAAAATGTAAACCAGCTACTAAAATCCACCCAAAAGGCTACCCCCAAACCAACCACCCCTGACACTAAAGTTCCCATCGAAACACAATTCACCTCCCACTTTGTGAACTCAATTCTATCCTTAGTATCACAGGACAGTTCCTTCCTCACTATCCCCCCAACACAAATAACACTAATACAAGCTTTACCCTCAAAACAGTTTCCACCACTTCAATCAAAAGCATGCTCTCCAAACTAAAAACCTCATCAACAGCAGCCGACCTACTCCCCAGCTATTTCTTGAAACTCACAGCAGATGCTATTGCTATCCCAGTCTCCACACTGATAAACAGATCAGTTGTTGAAAACTATGTGCCCAAACTCTGGAAAATATCCTATGTTACACCCATACATAAAGGTGGGTCCTCCACTGAACTTAATAACTACAGACCCATTGCTTTACTCTCCCCCCTGGCCAAAATCCTAGAAAAATGCATCCATACCCAGATGCTAAACTATCTCCTAGACAGCAACATCCTGTAACCTACTCAGCATGGTTTCAGACCTGCCCATAGTACCACTACAGCCCTCCTCTGCTTCACAGACACAGTAAACCGTCTCAAAAATGAAGGCCTACAAGTGTCAACTCTTTATTTGGATATGTCCAAAGCATTTGACACAGTCTCACACCAAATCCTGCTAAACAAACTAAACCAATATCATCTATCAAATTCCACTCTTACCTGGTTCCAAAGTTACTTAACTGACAGGTACCAAGCTGTGAAATGGGAAAATTCTCTCTCTCCTCAGCTGCCCATAATTATAGGAGTTCCACAGGGTTCTATCTTAGGACCACTACTATTCACAGTCTTCACAAATGACCTCCATACCTCCACACAGCATGCATCTATAATTCAGTATGCAGATGACACTACCTTAATTTGTGCTACACAAAACATTCCCACCCTCCTGCAAACAACTCAGCTAGCATTCTCTGATGTTGAAAACTACCTTACCAAAGCCCAACTTATCCTCAATCCAAAGAAAACTCAGCTTATGATTATAACCAGTTCTAACAAAAACACTAACAGTCAATTCACTATCTACTCCACTAATGCTACTCCAATTGCTCCAGTGGCACAGGCTAAGCTATTGGGAATAACCATAGACTCCCACCTAAAATTTGATAGTCATCTCAACTTAACTATTAAAAAAGTACATGCCAAACTGGGGTCGCTCTACCGTATCAAACCATTTCTTACCAACAACACAAGATCAGCCATTGCTCGCTCCCAATTTCTATCCACCCTACTATATGCATCTCCCATTCTGACTAATCTCAACAAAACTGAACTAAGCAAAATGGAAGCCTGCTATAACAGAATTGCCTGCTTTGCTGCAAATTACTCATATAGAACTCATCACTGTACTGCTCTGAGACAGCTCCACTGGCATGAACTGCCCAACCTCCTAACCTACAATCAGCTCTGCCTCTGTCATTCTATTACCTCCCCAATAAGTGTCCTGCCCTAAAAAAACTAGTACAACATCACACAGCCAAAAGGCCTCTTAGATCATCAAGCAAACTACTACTAGAAGTCACCAACAGCTACAATAGCTTTGGAGATGCACTATATAGTAGTTCAGTGGCTAAAAAATGGAACTCTGTCCCTACAAGTATTCAAAACACATCATCCAAAGCCTCCTTTAAAGACCTCATCAGGCAACATCTCAAGGAAAGTTGGCAGTGCCATGGTTGCTCCCCAGGCTAGTGAAAGCAGATAACACATACATACAAAATCTAGAGCACTTGATAATAGTTTTCAATCTTACTCACAAACACTGGCTAATCTACAATGTATGTACTGTAACTGTGTACTATGTATGTATTATACCTATGTTCCAAATTTCAGCTGTACACCACAAATCTATTAATTACCTTTATTTTTAAAATTAATATTTTTTTGTTTGTTCTCTCCACTGTAACTGTTTATGTGCCGCATACCACTGTAAAAACATGTCTCCTGTAATTTGTGTTTATACTGATCATGTCTAAATAACTAAATGTGTCTGTAATTTTTCTTTGTGGAGCTTTTCTCCCCGGGCCTCTGCTGAAAAAGGGCCTTTTCGGCTCAGTCAGACACCCCCGGTTAACAAATGTAAAATAAAATAAATAAAAAATAAATAATACATTGGATGTGGACATTAATACTGACTTCTGACTCTTCAAATGAAGGGGATGTTAATTTTACAACTGGATATGGCAAACTGATTGTACCCAAGGATCCATTTGTTAGTTCTTTTGTACATCCCAAAGTTTCCGGAACTGTTAATATGTTTGAAAATGTATTATGTAAACAAATAAAAGTTGCTTATAATCAATTTGTTAAAAATTCTAGGATTTGGAATTTAAATAGAGAGCAATGGATGGCTTTAAAACAGCTACATGGTTTGACTGTTAAGTAAGTATTCACACAAGCAGATAAGGGGAGGTTGGGTTATAATGACAAGAAATGATTATAATTGTATGGTATTTGACCTCTTGTCAGATGATAAAGTCTATAGGAAACTGTAGTTTAATCCATTGAATGAGTTTAATTAGGGACTGCTTGAGTTATTGGAAAGGGGAGAAAGTCTGGAATTTTTTAAAAGAATCCAAAGGATGTCAATTTTTTTGCAATTCCCAAGCTGCATAAATCATTAATTAAACCCCTTGTTAGACCAATAGTCTCTGGGGTGGGAGCATTATTGCAGAATATAGGCATTTTTTTGGGATTCTCAATTGAAAGTGTTTCTTCCTAGGGTCCAATCATATGTCAAGAATACTGCACATGTTTTAGAATGCATTGGAAAAATTAATTGGAGCTCTTGTCTATTATTTTGCTTGTGTGGATGTAAAATCACTTTACACAAATATTAAAATAGAAAAGGGTTTGGAAGCAATTGTTAAAATAATGGGTGAAGGTCCTAAAACAACTTATTTATGTCAGCTGTTGGAATATGCCCTTACACATAATTATTTTGTTTTTGAACAAATGTTTTATTTGCAGTTAGAGGGATTGGCAATGGGGGCAGCATTTGCCCTCGCTTATGCCTTATTGTTCATGGCATTTTTTTGAAAATATGTTAATTTATCCAACAAGTTTTGTTTGTGATTATGTTTAAACGCTTTATTGATGATTTGATATTTTTGTGTAGGGGTAATCAGTGTGAATATGAAAATTGCATGAGTAATCTAAGTCAGAACTCGTTTGGTTTAGAATTTACATACAGAGTTAGTGATAGAACTATGCAGTTTCTTGATGTTGAATTTTATGTAGACTCAGCTGGTAATCTACAATACAGGCCCTTTCATAAAACAATTGCTGTAGATAATTTTTTGGAGGCTAGCAGTGCACATCCTTTACATTTGATAAAGTCTTTACCCTATGGTGAATTTAAGCGTACTTTGACAAATACATCTGACAATAAGGTTTTAGAAAAAGATTTCACTTTGGTGAAGAACAGACTATCCAAGAGGGATTATAGAGATATATATGTTCAGGAAGCTATAGATAAAGTCAGAGGAGTGTTGAGTAAAGGGCGTGGCCAAAGAAGTCCCAGGAAAAACTATAAATTTAAAGATTCAGAGGAAGTGGAGCCTATATATTATGTAACCAAGTTCTCCCCTTTTTCAGATACGTTAAGGGATTTGCTCAGTAAGTTATGGCCAGTTATTTATAGGAATGAAATGATAGGCAATTTGTTCCCCAAAAAAATGACTTTTTCCTATGGCCGATTCAGCAATTTAAAGGAATTGTTGAACCAAAAGGCAAAGAATACTGTGGGAAAAAGGCTAAGAGCATTTCCTTGTGGAATGTGCAAAGTGTGCAAAAGAATAAAAAAACGTGGATGGATGGGTCATTAATGGAAAGAAATTCTGGATAAAAAATGAGTTTAAATGTGACTTATGTGGGGTCATCTACATTATTGGGTGTGGATGCACACCCATGATGTAGTATATAGGACAAACAAAGAGAAAGGTTAAATTGAGAATATTAGAACATCTAGAGGATGTTAGGAACAGTAGGTTGGAGAGTCTGGTCACCCAACATTTTTGTGCTGTCCATGGGGGAAATTTGGACAGTTTTTTCTTCAGTATTCTGGCCCAACCCTTTGGATGTTATAATATGGGGGGAGAGGAATTTAGACGTAGGCTATTGAAGCTGGAAACAAAACTTATTGTGAACCTGGGAACCTTATATCCACACAGGTCAAATTTAGAAATAAATTGGGATGTTTAAGTAAATCATGTAAAAATATGTGTTTGTTAGAGTCTATATAGGCAGTTGTAGTAAATGGTTGGGGTAAAGTTAGTATGAAATAAAAGCCAATGTGCAATATAGGATAGTTGTAGTTAAGCATTTAGGTAATTTAAATTTAAATTAAGTTGAATTTATTATGAAATTGTTAATAATAAAACGTTTAATAATTTAATAATTTTGTAATGGATTTGTGAATATGTTATGGTACAACTGTGTAGTGCATTTTTATGGTCCAACTGTGTAGTGCATTTGAATTATATATTTGACAGTTTCTTTCTTTCACTTATGGTGGGTTACACCTTTAAGTTTGGTTGGAAAGCTTGTAGTAATTAAGAATGTATTAAATGGAATGTATTAGCACATTTAATTGATGGGATATTAAAAGGCTGCAAAGTTTTATTTTTTTAGTCCTTGAAAGCATGTTTAGCCGAGGTACCAGAAGAAGTGTAATAAAGAAAAAGCAGCTTAATCCATTTGTTTCCTGACTTGAGTTTTTTGGTTTAGGTGTGTTTGCTTGTTATGCTGTGTTTGTGTGTGTATGTGTGCTTGTTTATGTGGTGGTGTGTGTCTATGAGTGATCGCAATTTTGAATTTTGTGGTTGTGGGTGTTGTTTTTTGGCTTTTGGCTTTATAGTCTTGAGATACTGTAATGGAAAACACAAAGATCAATGCATGTAAGGTTCAAGTAAGGCACCCTTTATTACTTGCAACAAGGAGACAAAGCATGTAGGTACAAGGTTTGCCTGATTTTCCATGGTTCAGCATGCTATTCTTATACAGTTGTCTGCATGTACACAAGAAAATATTGTTAGTTTAACTGCTGACATGGTCAGAAAAGAAGACATTGTTAGATTTACTGCTGACATGGTCAGAAAATTGCTGTCTTGCAAAACATGTTTGAGAAAAACAACCTGGCCTTGGGCTAATTTCAGCCCTCCTTTGTTTCTTACATTTCTTCAGCTGTTCGGTTGTTGATATGATACATTTGCCCAGGGTCAAGATACAACCCTGGCCTCAATACACATTCTGCTGACCATAGTAGACTTTCAAGCATCAATTGTTCTCTTATCAAGGTTTTTCTGCAGCTGCACATATTTCACACAGAACAAGCAGAATAAACGTATTAATTTCTTTTTTAACCCTAAATGCATCTAAGCTTGCACATTGCAGTTATACATTTTCTTAACATTTCCCCCCTTTTAATACTTTATTCTACCTTCAAAACAAGCATAAACAGTTCTTCTTCTCATAACCATTTCCCACTTAGGATTTGCAGTTAGAGAGTCATTCAGTTTAGGCATGTGAAAGCATTTTTTCAGTTTTAAGTAATTCCTCAAATTCAGCATCTTGGTATAAAGTTTCTGAAACTGAAACTAATACTATATTCTTAACTAGTCCTTTCATACAGGGGATGCAGCAGCATCCACACACCATCAGTAAGGCTATTCCTACACAGATGGCAATCAGAATGTTCATTAGAATGCTGCCCCAACCCCCGAACCATTTTTAGAAAAAGTCCGTCAATGGGTTTGGTCCTGGTTTGATCATGGCCGACACCTGCTGAATTACTTCAAGATGGTTGTCTATCTTGTGTTTGTTGTCAGGAATGTATGAACAGCACTCCTCCTGGATTAAAGTGCACGTACCTCCTTTCGCCGCTAGGGTGAAGTCAAGAGCCATGCGATTTTGAAGTACCACTGTTCTCATGGCAGTCAATTCATCGGTTACCAATTCTAGGGCAGAAAAGGTTGCATTACTCATTATTTCAAGAAGTTTAGATAGTTTTCTCAGCTCCCAGATCGATTTTGTCTCTCCATGTGCTGGTAATATGCCTGCCCATGATATGACGTCATCACCCAGATCCATGTGCGATAGTCCTTTGTTATTTCCAGGGCCTAAGTCATGATGGTATTTCCAAGGTGCATTGATTTGTCCCACTGGATTAGCAGGCTTCTTAATTTCTCGGACATTCCGAATTTTCCCTTGAGATAAAACTGCCGTGTGTCTTATAGCTGGAACCAGGTACCCCAAAAAACAGCTACCGGACCAGTTTTCAGGTAGCCATTTATATGCTTTTCTTCTGCATATAAAGTAGCAATCTTCTACTTTAGTGGTAGCTTTACTATAAACATACACTTGTCCTGCGTGAAACATTTTTCTGTCAATTATAGACAGTTGTTTGTAGAGAACAGAATCACGTTTTACTTCCTCAATTGTTTTATGCATCAATTCAAAAAACAAATCATAGTTTGTATTGCAATAAGATCCGGTGTTATCAGGTTTAGTGTAGCATCTATAAGGAACTGTTACATTGCAATGGCTCCATCCTACCCTGACTGTATCATTCTTATGAAAACAAACAGTTCCCTTTTGACGAATAGACAATTGTAATGCTACTTTATCTTCTGATGTAACATTCGATGTATCATGAATTAGGTTTTCCCAGGTCTTATTAGCCCCTAGGGGAGCTGAAGTTAGCAGTAATCCCCCATATGCTGTTGGTAAAGCTGTGCAGATCCAGCAATTCGAAACATTGAAGGTTTCAGCATACACATATTTGATTGCCTGGTAAGTATTGAAGTTCGGGTGCCACTCTGCACGCTTACTTAGTTCTACTTGTGTAGCAGAGAAGAGAAATTGCCATAACAAAAAGATTACTGTTACCATGATGGCCAATAGGAGGGTCGTGCAATATTTCTGCGGGAATGGTTGCTCCATATTGCCCTTATCTTCTCCATTCTTCCCAAAGGGATGGAAATCAGTCTTCATTTTGGGTTCTGTCGATCTTACTCTCTTCCCTAATAGGACCTTTAGCACCGATGGTTGCTTCACTGAGGTTGAGACGAGCCATTTCCTATTGATCTGACCCCCCCCTTTGTAGCCAGACATTGTGCTTAGGGTTCCGGTGGAGAGGTAAGATCTTTGCCCAACTCAAAGTCTTTTACTAGCTTGCAGTGTGTCAGATGGATCCACGAAGCCCGCTCTGTGATCTTAACTGCAGTTGGTGTTGACAGACGTACTTGGTAGGGACCTTCCCACTTTGGTGACGCCCAGATTTTTCTCTTCACAATCTTGATCCACACCCAGTCTCCAGGTGCCACTGCTACTTCTGGTGTCCTAGTCTGTTCCGAACCTAAAACAGAATTAGACTGCAACAGTTGTTTAGAATTTAACAGTTTTTTCATGTATTCAGCTAACGTAAAATCAACTTCCTGACTTGGGGACATGAGAGGTTTCCACTGGGGTGTATAATATGCTCTCCCTTACAACTTTTCATATGGGGTCAGGCCCTTTACTGAGGGAATTGTTCTCATGTTTAATAGTGCTAGAGGCAAACAATACAGCCAGGTTTTCTTTAGTATACCATTATGCCTTTCAACCAGCCCTGCAGACTGCGGATGATATGCACAATGATTTTTCAGAGAGATACCAAAAAACTTAGCTGCTGTATGGTATGATTTACAAAGTGCGTTCCATTGTCACTATATATTCTCTCCGGAATGCCAAACCTAGGAATAATTTCCTTAACAGGTACCTTTGCTACTGTAGCTGCATCTGGATTTTTGGTTGGAAAAGCTTCCACCCACCTGGAGAACATATCTATAATGACAAGGCAGTACTTCTTGTTTTCACATTTGTTTAGTTCTATGAAATCCATACAGATAGTGTGAAACGGATGTTGTGGTGTGGGAAAACTTCCTTGCTTAGGCTTTATTGCCCCCTGTGCATGGTGTTTGTTACAGATTTGACACATTAAACAAAATTTTTAGAATAGTTTGTAAATCCGTCCGTTGTGAACACCTGGTTCACCAGCTGTACCATCCCCCCTGTTGAGACATGGCACTGCCCATGCCTCAACAATGCCGCATAGCAGAACAAGTTAGAGGGTAGTATTGGTTTTCCCTCCTTAGAGATGTACAGCCCCTTCTCGAGGATTGCTCCTCATCTTATCCATCGCTGTTTTTCTGCTTGCGTAGTGAGTGTCTGCATTGTTTTTAACATATCTAAATTCAAGGTTTCAGAGGGTTGTAATTCCTTATCTAGAAGGAATACCTCTGTAGCTGCCTGTTTTGCAGCTGCATCAGCTCCTGCATTACCTTTTGAAATTATGTCCTGTTCATAGTTCATACTAGGCTATCTGCCCTAGGGCATTTATAAGCCTAGCCAGAGTGTGTTTGGCTTTCGCACCCATTTAAATTAATTTTGCTATGCCTTTTTATGAGGTTAGTATACTGTGCCTCTGTCTAACAGTGACACAGAAGTGATACCCGGGGTAAACCTACGATCTCCCATCCACTCATCAAGATTCCTCTTGAAGAGAGTCAATGTGGGACTCTGCCTAACCTGGACTGGGATTTTATTCCAGAGTGAAGGGAGCCTCTGGGTTATGAATCTGTCCCTCCAGCATGTTCTATTTATTTCAGTGCTGAGGTTCAAGTCTCTCGAGTGCGTAGCTCGATGGGATTTGGATTTTCTGAGGTGCAGCATGTCCATTAATTCTGGGTTGGACATGGCTTTATACGTCAGGCACAGATCACCTCTGAGCAGGCGGAATGCCACTGAGTAGAGCTGGAGTTTCTTTAACCGGGCAGCATATGGCATCTGTTTGAGCCCTTTGATCCTCTTGGTGAGGTACTTTTGGGGTCTTTCCAGTTACTGCAGGTGTCTGGTAAGGTACATCCCAAAAGGGGCATTGTACTCAATTATGGGCCTGATGAGGGATGAGTAAAGAGGTACAATGACCTCCCCTGATCTAGATGTGAATCCCTTCATGATTAGGTGGGCTATATAAAATGTTTTTCTAACCACTTTGGCCACGTGGTTGTCAAATGAGAGATGGCTATCAACTTGGGTCCCCAGGTCCCTAACAACTTCTTCTGTACTTAATGGATTACCACCTATGTGGTAATTTGTGGGCACTTTGTTTTTGCCAAAGGGGATGACTATACACTTTTTGGCGTTTAGCTTGAGGCCATGGCTCTGGCACCAGTTGTCTGTTTCTATGAGACCCTTTTGGAGGATGCTTGTGTCGGCTGGAAAGTTGATTATGGCACCCAGTTTGCAGTCATCTGCGAACTTGGTCAGCCACAGTCCTTCCATGTTGGCCTGTACCGCCGAGAAATATATACCGAACAAGAGAGGTCCCAGGACTGAGCCTTGTGGGACGCCACTTGTAACTGGTTTGGAGTCTGACATGGCTCCAGCAATTCTAACCATGTGGGTTCTGTCCTTGAGCCAGTTTGCAACCCATCTAGTGACATAGGGGTTTATATTTAAGCTGGTGAGCTTATCTATAATGCCCGAGTGGGGTATTGTATCAAAGGCTTTTGCAAGGTCCAGGTAGGCTGTGTGGACCACCTTCCCCTCGTCAATGGCCTTGGTGACTGTTTCAAAGAAATCAACCAGGTTTAAGAGGCAGGATCTGCCCTTAACAAAGCCAAACTGGGTAGGATCCAGTGTCTGTAGGTCCCCAATATCTTTATTTATGAGGTCCATGATGATCCTTTCCATAGCTTTGCAGACCAAGCTAGTCAGGCTTATGGGGCGATAGTTTCCAGGATCCGTTGAGGCACCACCTTTGTGGAGAGGGACCACTGTTGCTGTACGCCACTCTTTGGGTACATATCATGTAGTAAGGCTAAGATTGAACAGTAGTTTTATGTTTGGGTTTAGCTCTTCTTGGAGTTCATGTAGGATGCAGCCCGGGACACCATCTGGTCCCATTGATGCTGTGTTTTTTTGCTTTGGAGACGGCGGCTCTTACCTGAGCATCTGAGATGTCAGGGGCAGCACTCTGTTGGGATAGATATTTGCCCTTTTGGTGGGGGAGGGGAGAAGTTTGCACTGAACCTGTCAGCTAGGATGTTGGCAATGTCTGTGGGCTCGGTGTATTTTTTGTCATTTTGAACTAATTCTGAGCATATCTGGGAATTCCCACCCAGGTTCCTAACATAACTAAAGAAAGCCTTGTGATTATCCTTAGTGTCCTGTGCAATTTTTCTCTCGAAGCTGGCCTTAGATGATTTTATGAGTGCCCGTAGTTTTTGCTAATACTGATCAGAGATGCCTTCGCTTTTTGGGATTTTGCTCTATCATGTAGTAGCTTCCTACTTCTATTGTATAGTTTGTTTATGGCTGGGGTCCACCAGACAGGACGTCTGCCTTTGGAGGATTGGGTCTTGGTTTTATTTGGGATTGCATGATCCATGCATTCCTGAAGGTGTTCATAGAATGCGTTTATAAAGGATTCTGCGGTCTGGGCCGTATTTTCCACAGGCCGGGGCTTTGAAGGATTTCCTCGGTTTTGAGGCGTGTGAAATTTGCTTTAGAGAAGTTTTTCACTGTGGTTTTCTGGGCAGGGGTGGGGTCAGGATGTGAATATCCAGTGAGATTAGTTTATGGTCTGATCTTACCAGTGAGGGATACACTTCTGGTCTGGAGCATAGTGTCCCCATGTTGGTGATGATCAGGTCCAGTATGTTTTCCCCTCTTGTGGGAGTGGTAACAAGTTGTTCCATAGCATTTGAGTTTATAAATTCTAGGAACCTTTGGGCTAGGGTGTTGGAGCTAGAGTAATGCTCCCAGTCTATGTTTGGGTAGTTGAAGTCACCCAATATAATGGTGTTTGGAGAGACCTTCATATTTTCCAGTATTCTCAGGAAGGCCAAGTGGGGTTCCTGTGTTTGGGAGGGTGGTCTGTAGCAGGCTATAAACTGGAAGGCAGTTTTACCCACAGTTAGTTGCACATGGATAGTCTCTGATGCTTTGTGCTGTGCCACCAACCTGGAGGTGTGGGTATCTTTGAAGAATATTGATACTCCCCCTCCTTTTGTGGTTCGGTCCAAGTTTTGGGGCCGAAAAGCATGGTATGAGGTATAACCTGGTAGTGCTGGGGTGCTCTCGGGAGCCTTGAACCAGGTTTCTGTTACTGCACAGATATCGATGTTCTCCATGCTAAGGAGAGTTTCGAGTGCGTGCATCTTGAGGTTTAGACTTCTGGCGTTGAGTAGCATTACTCTTAGTTTCTTATCCCTTGTGATACCTATGGAGGTGGGTTTGTCTTTTGAGCCTTGCCTACTATGGGGGTAGCAAGAGCCTTTGCCAATATCCGAAAGCCCAGGGGTGACAGGTGCAAGCCGTCCCTAGCGAAGCATCGTGGCTTGTTGAGCATGTCATCCCAGGCTGACAGGCATTGGATCCCCTTTGAATGACACCAACACTTAAGCCAATTGTTGAAATTGATCATCTTGTCTTCATATTGTGGCATCATTCTTGGTGAGGGTAAGATGCTACTCAAGGTCAGGGTCATACCGGCCTGGGCTACATGCTCAGAGAGCTCCTCTATGTCTCTTTTCATGTAGTCCAGGGAGGACGTCTTAGGTCATTCACACCAGCATGGACAATGACTGAGTCATATTTGTACTTGCCTTGGAGTGACCTGAGTGCTTGTGTTATGTGGCGGATCCTAGCGCCCGACAGGCAGCTCACCGTGACCTTCTCCTTGTTCAGCCTGGTGAGCGGGACGTCAGTGTGCCCGACGATAGAGTCACCTATTACAAGTGTATCAGGTGTGTTGTTTAGCCTTAAGGGCTGTGACTGTTCGGCACACTGGCTTTGTGAGTTATGTGTTGCACGTGTTTTGTTTTGGGGTAGCGGTTGCTTGGGTGTCTGCTTTGGAGGTCTCTGCTGCTTAGGCAGATTTTTATTTAGAGCCTCCAAGTAAGTTTTTGTGTGTTTATGTGTTTGGTTTGTTGTCGTGGTAGGTCTATGTGAGACTGGAATTGTAGTGAGCGTGGTTTCCTTCTCCTCCTGACTGGTTACGCCAGTACTGAGTTGAGAGAGCTTAGCCTCCAGTTTGGCTATATGGTTGCATCTCTCACATGTGTTGGAATTTGTTGGGAGGAGGAGAGGGTTGTCTGTTCATGAGGCAGTTGTAACATTGCCTCAAGATTCCCAGATTCACCTGCTGGACCGGAGAGGAGATTGACAACTGACCTTTGGACATGCTAGAATAGTATTGGGAATTCCTTTATAATTGAAAAAAAGGCCAATGGGGAACAAGGTACTCAAGGGGAGTTTGTGAGGGTGTAGTGCTTTTAATTTTTTAGAGCTGACTTATATAATTGCTTTAGTGAGCAAGTGCCAGGTAACTTAAATGCAATGTGTTACAGGTAACTTAAATGCAAAACGACAAACAGTAACTTTCTTACAAGTGAAACAAGGAAATAAGTTCAGTAAGCAATGCAGATATCACTAGGGACCCACAGAAGTGCTAAAGGCGTTTTAGGTGGAATTAGCGTTTCAGGGAAATAAACAAACAACAAGCATACAAATAAAGCTAGATTCAGCAGGCCTGGATCTAGTCTATGCTACAGCAAACAAGGTGTACCAATTTCAGTAAGAAACAGTTAGAATATGCAGGCACTATAAGCCTTTAACCAGAAATTCCCTACTCAGAAGGGCAGAGTCCAGCCTCTCCTCCCACAAGAGTGCAGACCGCAATCCTTCTTAACATAAAATAACTGGCCTGAAGCCCAAGTGCTTAAACCAGAACTAATGCACTTTTAGAATAACAGACACTGTTGTTTAGTATGAGCTGTACATTTGCAAATAGCTACCCTTCGAGGCAACTGAATGGATTCTAAGAGATCTAAAATAAGCTGCGCATGATTTATAGGTTTGCCAGTAGATGTTATCATTCCTCCGTTTTTCCACTGTTGTGCAAACACATGTACAGTGGAAAAAGCGTATTGACTATCAGTGAAGATGTTTACACACTTATTCTTTGCTAAGGTGCATGCTCGTGTCAAAGCAATCAATTCTGCTACCTGTGCAGATAAGTGATACGGTAAAGATTTTGCTTCTATAACTTCAGTATCAGAGACTACTGCATATCTTACTAGGTTCTGTCCTGCAGGGCCCCTTTTGCACGAGCCATCCATGTAGTATGTCACCTCGGCATTATCCAAGGGGACATCCGTGAGGTCTTTCCTAGGTAATGACTTCTGCTTGATTATTTGCAGGCAGTGATGTGGTGTGCCATCTGCAGAAGTTGGGAGCAGGGTAGAAGGGTTTAAGGTCATACATCATTCAATTGTCATATGAGGATGGCTCAACAATATGGTCATGCAGGAGAGATGCCTAGCAGGAGAGAGATTTGCTACTTTTTCTTGTAATAAAATAATCGCGACTGCATGACGTACCCTTAGAGTGAGTGGGTGAAACAAACAAGACTACTGAAGCCGAAGCCTGCACTGTCATTGCTGCTGCGACTACTGCCTGTACACAGTGCGGCAAAGATCGTGCTACTGGGTCTAATTGTGATGAATAGTAAGCTATGGGACGTTGCTTATCCCCATATTGTTGTGTTAGTACTGATGTCATATAACCCTGCTTGCAATCTACAGTCTGGAAAAAACGTTTATGATAGTTTGGCAATCCCAGAACTAGAGAGGATGCTATCAATTGTTTCAGTTTACAAAAAGCAAATTCTGCCTCTGATGTCCATTGTAACAAATCCTGCACTGCCATCAGTGTCTTATATATGAGGTCAGTTAAGGGTGCAGATTCCAAGGCATAGTTTCGAATCCAGCTTCGACAGAAATTTGTCGTTCCCAAGAAGGACATCATTTCCTTCTTGGTGGTAGGCTTGGTGCCTGCAAGATTGCCACTGTTCTGTCCTCATCTAAAGTTCTACCTCCCTTGGATATTACATATCCCAAGTACTTTACCTGTCTTTTCCACAGCTGCAGTTTGTCATTGTTTACTTTATGTCCCTCAGCAGCTAAGAATCGTAGAAGTGCTACGGTATCTTCCCTACAATCCTGCAGGGTGGGGGCCGCTAACAAAATGTCATCAACATAAAGTAAGACCTGACTACCCTTTGGCAGATTAAACCTTTCCATGTTGCTTGACATTTCTTGTGAGAATATTGTAGGGCTCTCACAATATCCCTGTGGCAGTCACGTGTATGTGTATCTTTTTCCCTGAAATGTGAATGCAAACCAATACTGGCTATCTGGGTGTATTGGTATTGAAAAGAATGCATTACTGATATCTACCACAGAAAAATACTTATGCTCAGGTTTTAAATCATTTAACAGGGTGTGTGGATCTGGCACTATAGGTGCCCTTGGTATTATGGCATCATTTACAGCTAGTAAATCCTGGACCATACGCCACTCTCCATTGGCTTTTTTAACTGGAAATAAAGGTGTATTACACGGGGAATCGGGAGATTCCACTAGCACCCCTCCCTTAAGTAATGCTGCTATGATAAGTTTTATTACTGCCTCTGCATCTTTTCTTAAGGGATACTGTCTCTTTTGTGGTCTAAACGCTGACTTTGGTGTGATACTAACTGGTCCTGCCATACAGATAAGTCCTACATCTGATTTCCCTGTTGACCAGAGGGTCTCTGGTATACCCCGCAAAGCGTTTTCTTCTTCCGTCAACAGGAGTACCCATCAGCTACCTTCGCGAGACTGCAAATGTACAGCTGGGTTGGCTTGAGTTACCCAATTCAATTTTTGTACTTGTATTCCCTGTCCTGACAACTCCATTTCTGTTTGTTTTTCCCATCTTGTAACTCTCTCCCCTAGGTCTGCCCACCGTATGTTTTTATTCTTGGTTAAGCTTACATGTGGTAGTCGATTGGATTTATAAAGTGTCAAAAACTCCTGGGGCAGCAAACAGCTGGCTACACTATTCCCTTCTGCATCCCAGTATAAGTTTCTTAGTACCAATCTGTTTGTACGATGCTTAAATAATTATTTTTCATACTCATTATCAGGCCCTGGTGTGTTACAAAAATACAGGGTGCAATGCAGCAGGTGCTGTTTATCAATGTCCTGGGAGGGAAACTTACTGACGGCTACATTCATCAGTTCTTTGGTCACAGTCCCTAGACCAGTCGTAACCAGGTCCTGACTGTATCAATAAAACATTTCACTCCCTGACTGAACCATAAAGGTGTCAGTTCGTCGCTGCGCATCCATGCCCTGCATAGTTGGAACCACCACTATGCCAAACAACTGCATAAGATCCCTGCCCAAGAGATTTACTGGGCATTTTGCAGAAACTACAATCTTACTTATTTGTGTTAATCCTGAAAGAGGATCTGTTATGGTGATATTGCGGGAGAGGGGCTCTCGGTATAGCTGCCCATTTGCTGCTTTGACCAATATGTAATCAGATGACTCTGAATTGTCTGGTAATTTGGAGGGGTGTATCAGGGTCCGTGATGCCCCTGAATCACACAAAAATTTAACCTCGCTGCCTTCTACCAAAAGTGTAACTTCTGGTTTTGTATCTGCTAAATAGAGCTCCAAGCTCAATAAAGCCAAGTCTAGTACTTCATCTTCTTCTGTATCGTCATTAATTTCCTGTACTTCCTCTATTTCCCTTTTCACATCCTTGTTTGTCCTTTCTGTACCGGTTCCTTCCATTGATTTCTGACTATCATATAGTCATTCCTCACCTTCCTTGTCTTCCATTGTAATCTTCTTATTTTTCCTGCAATCCCTTGCTAAATGTCCCTTTTTACCACATTTAAAACATTCTCCCCTTTTCTTACGTCCTTCAAAGTCTTCTGATCGCTGATCAGACTGCTTACCTCCCTGTGTGTTTTTCCTGCCCTTTTTCCCGGGGTGCACTACATAAACTTCTGCTCCATCTTCTACGGAAAATACCTGAGCCTTCTTCTTCTTTTTGCTATTAAAATGCCTTTCAGCATGTCTAGCATATTCAAGTAGTGAGTGTAATCTGCTCGTTCGATGGTCGACCATGTGTTTTGTAATGAAACTGCTTATAGGTGTACTACTACCTTTTAGAAATGCATTCTTCAGCTGCTGTTCATATGGGGAATCTTATTTTTGGTCTTCAGGAACCTGCATTCCACAGTGGTTGTTAAAACAATCTAAGAGCCTAGCAAAGTATCGGTCAACTGATTCACCTTCCTGCTGGACACATTGATTAATGCAAGTCCAGTCTGCCCTAGGTTTCCATTTCTCAGAGATGTGGTCTGTAAGTCCCTTCACTCTAGTGTCTAATTCTGCACTGCTATGTGGGAGGGGTTTTTGTGCAGCGTCACGAGGATTCCGGTTGCCACAAATCATGTACCAATCTGGTCCTACAATCTGTTGAACTACTTTTTCTATCTCTTCCCCATTCAAGTTATAACTCAGCCTCATTCCTTGTAAATCTTCTGAAAATTTTCTGAAGTTAAGTTTCGGATGGGGAATCCCTTCTGTAGCTTTCCGGATATCTTCTGGAGTCCAAAGTCTATACACTAGGATAGTTGGAGTCTGATCTTCCTGTCCCGCCTAAGGGTTCGGAACTTCTATAAGTGGGCATATTTCTTCCTCTACAGGTCGTGTATTCCTAACTACCTGCCATAATTCAGAGCATTCTTCTTGATTATTTGCCTTTGTTCGGGACCTAGTTTCGATGGGATCCCTAACTTTAGTTAATTTCAGTTTTAAGCTGTCCCTGTCTCCAGTGAGCATAGGATATAATGGGGGTGGATCAACCTGTCCACTCACTCCATATTCTGGTAAAGGAGGGGGAGGCGGAGGTGCCGATGCAATTACCAAGTTATTGTCTTCCTTATCTAAAAACATTACCTTTGAATCTTTGTTCTTTTGGTCTCTGCGGTTGCTTCCTCCAGCCACCTGTGTGCCTGGGGAATTCCTAACTGTCGTTGCTTTTTTACTTGACCCTTAGAATCAGTTTTGAGTTGCTTGATAAGCTTGATAAGTGAGGACTTTTCTAATTTCCCATCAAAGTCATACTTAATAACCCATTTTGAAAAATATCTAACGTTGTCTGCGTGCTGCGACTGCATGTATTTTGCATCTTCCATCAACGGTGGGTTTCTTTGCACAATTATTACCCATTTTTCCCTATTTTTGTTTGCTACGTAGACTGTACAGAAAATATTATCTGACGCCTTCAAATTTTTATGTGTACCATCGATTTTGTTATAGTCTCTTCAGAATGACTGTCTAAAGCCAACTGATCTGTTTTACCTGATCTATGACAAGACTGTACCTTTTCTATCCCTGACTGTAAGAAAATACAATCTGACAGAAACAATACACATCTAATCCCTGATCTTGAAAGAGAAAAAGTAGATTCACCTTACATGAGCCCATGTGATTGATCGCTGATTCACGGAAATCCCGTCCTTCAATCGCAGATCAGAAGGTGACTGGCCTCTTTTGACAACAATTCAGTTGGAGGTCTTTATACTGTAGAAGAACCGGTTTGGTTTCTTCCCCGTATGGTTTCAGCCACCTGGCCGTCTGATCCATGGTGAAGAGATGGCTCTGTCTCGAAGGACCAATCTATAATGGAAAACACAAAGATCAATGCACGTAAGGTGCAACTAAGGCACCCTTTATTACTTGCAGCAAGGAGACAAAGCATGTAGGTACAAGGTTTGTCTGATTTTCCATGGTTCAGCATGCTATTCTTATACAGTTCTCTGCATGTACACAAGAAAATATTGTTAGTTTAACTGCTGACATGGTCAGAAAAGAAGACATTGTTAGATTTACTGCTGACATGGTGAGAAAATTGCTGTCTTGCAAAACATGTTTGAGAAAAACAACCTGGCCTTGGGCTAATTTCAGCCCTCCTTTGTTTCTTACATTTCTTCAGCTGTTCGGTTCTTGATATGATACATTTGCCCAGGGTCAAGATACAACCCTGGCCTCAACACACATTCTGCTGACCATGGTAGACTTTCAAGCGTCAATTGTTCTCTTATCAATGTTTTTCTGCAGCTGCACATATTTCACACAGAACAAGCAGAATAAACGTATTAATTTATTTTTTAA
This sequence comes from Protopterus annectens, assembly GCF_019279795.1. Lineage (NCBI taxonomy): Eukaryota > Metazoa > Chordata > Ceratodontiformes > Protopteridae > Protopterus > Protopterus annectens. Next base: position 1,181,559,815 of record NC_056733.1, on the reverse strand, counting down.
CCCTAAATGCATCTAAGCTTGCACATTGCAGTTATACATTTTCTTAACAGATACTAAAATTTGTTTTTTTAGTATTTTGAGATTATAAAGTGAATCTATATATATATATATATATATATATATATATATATATATATATATATATATATAGGTGCCCTTCTAATGGCTGACATTTCAAAATGTTGACATTCATATGCCCAAGACCATATGATCAACATTTGAAATGTCGACCATGGGGAACCGGCATCACGCTACAGTGTGGAATGGAAAGATTTCCACTTCCGCACTGTAGTGCGATCTTGGAGTTGCTATATTTAAGTTACGGGGGTGGGGAGGCAGAACTCCCCACGGGGGGTGCAGGGGGGTGAAGCCCCCTACTAGCAGCATTAAGGTAAGTTTGTGTTTTTTGTTTTACTTGTATGGTCGAGATTTCAAATGTCGATCATACGGTCTCGGCCATATGAAAGTCGACATTTTGAAATTTCTGCCATATCAAGTAGACAAATATATATATATATATATATATATATATATATATATACATATATATATATATATATCTATGTATATATATCTATATCTATGGGTCGCCTTCACATGGTCGATATTTCACAATGTTGATATTCATATGGCCAAGACCATATGATCGACATTTGAAATGTTGACCATAGGGAACCGGTGACTCCATACAGTGTGGAATGGAAAGATTTCCATTTCTGCACTGTAGTGCAATCTCGGAGTTGGTATATTAAAGTTACGGGGGGGTGGAGCCCCCCACGGGGGTGCAGCGTGGCATGGCCCCCCCTCCGCTAGCATCGTTAAAGTTAGTTATTTTTTCTTTTTTTTTTTGTCTACTTGTATTTTCGACATTTCAAATGTCGATCATTATGGTCTCGGCCATATGGGTTTCGACATTGTGAAATGTCGATAATATCAGGTAGACTCATGTATATATATATATATATATATATATATATATATATATGGGTCACCTTCAGATGCCCGAAATCGCATTTCACCGACACGGAATCCGACGGGTCGAAAACACCGACAACGCAGATGACCGACAAGGTGAGAACCCGACGGACTCGGTAAGTGTGCGATAGAGTGAGGGATTTAGTGTTAGGGAGCGGACAGGTAAGTGTGCGATAGTGAGGGACTGTGGGTTTAGGGGTAGGTTAAGTGAGTTAGGGTTAGGGTGCAGGTAGGGCGTGTGTGCGATAGTGAGGGACTGTGGGTTTAGGGGTGGGTTAAGTGAGTTAGGGTTAGGGCGCAGGTAGGGTGTGTGTGCGATAGTGAGGGACTGTGGGTTTAGGGGTGGGTTAAGTGAGTTAGGGTTAGGGTGCAGGTAGGGTGTGTGTGCGGTAGTGTCGGACCTTAGGGTTAGGGTTTGGGTTAGGGATAGTGGATATGTTATGTAGTGTACTGTGTTGTTTACGTGTAGTGTGTTGGTGTAATGGTATTCGGTGTTTTGCGTTGTCGGTATTTTTTGTTGTCGGTCTTTTGGTGTCGGTGATTTGTGTGTCGGCGGTTTGGCGTTTCGGGCATCTGAAGGTGATCCATATATATATATATATATATATATATATATATATATATATATATATATATATATACACATATCTATATGGGATCTGGACACATGCTCGACTAGCATATGTCCGAATCACAAAACATCGAACACACATACACGAAAGCGCTTAACATCGACAAGTGCTTCCGTGTATGTGTGCCTGTTTCGTAGATCGGACTACAGTGCGGGTAAGGGAACATTCCCTTTTCCCCACTGTAGTGTAATCTCAGAGTGAGAATAATAAAGTAGGGGGTGTGTGTGGGGTGCAGGGGGGGCAAAGCCCCCCTGCAGAAACGTAGATTTTTTTTTTGAACTACACATACACGGAAGCACTTTTCGATGTTAAGCGCTTTCGTGTATGTGTGTTCGATGTTTTGTGATTCGGAGATATGCTAGACCCATATATATATATATATATATATATATATATATATATATATATATATATATATATATATATATATATATATATATATCAAGATGAAGAGTGTGATAGAACTACATAGCTGGCACACTAGGCAGACTTTTTTTATTTATCTACACTCTTTGGCTCATTATCAAAAATATGTAAATTCTTGGTGTGCCATCAACAGTTTTTCTTTTAAGTTGCTGCACTGTCAAAGCTACAAAAATTGCACTAAACCTACTCTGCTCAGTAAAAACTACAGCAAAAGTTTGGGTGTACTACAAGTGTTAACATGGTAGTAGCTCACAACACACTTTCTGACTGACACATTTTATTCTAACTCCCACTAGCCCAATCTCCCAGAACTACTTATCCCTCTCACCACCCAACTCTATGAATATGCATGGCCCTTCCGGAATTCTAATTCTAACTCTAAAACTCGCACCCAGTTCCTAGACCAGTTCCTTACTCCATAACCCTAAAAATCCAGTGTCCCTCCTTAAACCTAAAATTGCTCCCTCCCCTTTCTTAATCCTAAAGGGTTTGATCAATCCCTAAACCCAAAGCTCCAGCCCCCCACTCTCCTAAACCTAAATTCCCTGCTTGCTCACTAAACTTAAACTCTTTTCCAGCTCCTAAAACTTGATGTGCCCTTCCTCATCCCTAACCTTAAAGTTTCCTTCATGCTGCTTAACACTAATACGCCCTTCTCACTCCCTAAACCTAAATCCCCTTCCCAACTGCTGTGCTAACTCGCACTCTAAGCCCCTCCCACTTCCTCCCTATGGCTGTCACATTTACCTCACTTAAACTCTAACAATATGTTCAGGCAAGGTGCAGCAGCTGCTTTCCTGAACTCATGCTTGAGATGAAATGTGAGTGTCAGCCTATACTAGCTACAAGATGCTCAAGCTCCTGTCTTTGAGAGTGTGATCTTTGAGTGCTTTGGACTGAAGTGCTTGTAGAAGAAAAAAGAAGTTTGCATGCTTCACAAAGAAAATGTCTGATATCTGAAAAACACTTTAGCTTGTCTAAAGAAGCTCCCCTAAACTCAAATATACAATTAACAAAAAGATAAATAAGAAAAGAAACCATTCACTGCAATAAAACAACATAACATTATACAATGTACACAGAGTACCGCTTGCACAGACACAATGTAGCAATGCTTAACCAAAGTAAAAATTATTTTTGTTTATTATAACAAAACTTAAAATAAAAGAATGAAAATCCAAAGAAAACCCAGATTGCAACTAGACAACTATACAATGTATTATATAGCTAAACTAAATGTAAAATGAACAGTTGCTTAAAAACATATAATTTTACCTCAGAATAAAGCTATCAATGAGACACTCAATTCATAAATCTTATAGAAATGAACTTAATGCCATTGTTTTTTTAAACAAGAAACATCTTTATTGAATTTGCATGTGATCAAGGCAATAATATATTTATATAAATGAAAACCAATCATTTTGACATATTTTCATTTGCAAACATTATACATCACATATAATCTATACAGTCATTGTCAATCAAATATTACAAAGCCCACTCAATTACTGCCTTCCTTTAAACCTCATTCCTCCTCCAAAACATTATTCTGGATATATATCTTTCCCACAATTCCCATTTATTGTATGTAATTTGCTACTACCCCTTTCTAAAGATTCTACTCCCAGTTCTTTTATCTCTGTTACTATATTCACTACTTCTAATACAGTTTGATTAGACTTTTTTTTAAACAAGAAATGTCTTTATTAAAGTATCATGTGTGACATAAGCAATCTTACATTTATATAAATTAAAATAAACCATAACGACACAATCTCTGTTGCAAATATTATGGGCAGGAATCACGATGGCTTGCATGGAGTCTAAGAGCCGTGTAAGACTCCATGCAGCCATCGCGATCCAGGAACAGCCCGAAATCCCGTGTAAGAGAAAGCTAAAACGACTCTTACACAGGCAGGGCGTGGATATGCTAATCACCCCACTTGCAGCCGAAAGGCATGCAAATGAGGTAGATTAAGCGATCCATGAAGTTGAAACCAGCCCGTGTAAGAGTCGTGTTAGTTGCAGAAATGTACTCAGTTGACAACTGAGTACGTTACTGCAAATAACACAACGGAGCCATGACAGCTCCAAATAAACTGTGCAAATGTTACAGACAGCATGCCAATGGCCAAATATGTGGCCATTGTCATGGTAAACCGATGCAAACTTGAAAAAAAAAAGAGTTTTTTTTTCGGAGATCGGCGATGTTTAAACACAGCGCAGCCCCGCGCAAACGGGCTGCGCTATATAAAACTGAAAAATGAAGGTTTGAACCCACAAATGTGGGTTTTATGTAAAGCATGGATTTGTAATGCAGGGACTAGCAGACCAAAAACAACATGGCCACCGTCTAGTGGTTGCTAAGGGGGGAAGCTGAGTGTATGACATGTAACTAAGCATTAGTAGGCAATCCTATGTAAATGAATGGTAGGATAGTGAATCACACTGTCACATAGCAAATGAGTACAGTCCGTGTAGTGTAAGAGTTAGACAAGGGGGAGTAACAGAGTAGGAGATAGGTGACATCACAGGGGGGAATGTCAGAAAGAAATCAAGCTCATTGGAGCAAAGTGGTATGTGAAACATATCAATCACACAGCAGAAAAAGGGGAGTGTCAACAGATAAGCATGGGAAAGTCAAGAAATGGAAGGTGTACACTGTGGCCAACACCAAAGTTTCTTGCTGTACGTGCATGCGCGCGTATGCACGCTGGGAGCCACAAGTAAGACAGAGTGCGCGTGTGTAAGGCAGAGTAAGCATGTAGGAGCCTGTTTAAAGATCTGTAAACCTGTTTGCGCTGGTGTGAGCGCGTTTTAACCCGAATAAGCAGATTCTAGTCCGTGTAAGCATGTGTGCATGCGTGGTAGCCACTGTGAGCGTGTTTTCGCTGGTATGGGCGCTGCTCCCCCTGAGGAAACAGAGAGGAAAAGGAAGCAGAAGAAATAGTAGGAAACTAGCAGGGAATACCTGTAAAGGTAGCAGGTGAAAACAATTAGAAGCAGGCAATTACACAGGCAGAATACAAGCCCAGCCCAGCACTTAAAACACTGCAAACAGCATTGCAGTATGTTTCTCTCAAGAGACACTGCAAGACAGGAGTAAGCTAGTAGAAGTGAAAACTGAAAAAGCTGCACTCAGACCAAACATGCTAGGGGCTGCCATAGCTGTCATAAGGAGACATAGGAGACTTGCTGAGGGTGGTGACAATGGAAATGCTGCCAGACAACCCACAGTGAGGAGACGGAGAAGAGTGTACAGGCCCAGAGTCACCTACCAGGGGTTACATGAGCTGGAGATAGTGGAGCGCTATAGAGTGGACAGAGACCTCCTGCAGCAAATTGTTGAGCTGTGCAGGCCACACCTCACACACAGAACCAACAGAGGGGAACCCATCCCAGTGGAAACCAAGGTATGTGTTGGCCTAAGAATACTATCAACAGGTACCTTCCAGAGACCAACTGGTGATATGATGGGGATATCACAGGCATCAGCCTCCAGGGTACTGCACCAGTTCCTGGATGCCATATCAGCACATGTCAGTGATCATGTATATTTCCCCAATGCCCGTGAGGTATTGGCCAGCAATATGCGTCTCTTCCAGCAAATAGCGGAATACCATGAGGTAGTGGGTGCAATAGGCTGCACGCACATACATTAACCGCAAGGGCTTCCCCTCCATCAACTGCCAGGTCGTGTGTGATGCCCAGGGCATAATAATGAATGTGTGTGCTGGCTGTCCTGGGAGCTACCATGATTCCCATATCTGGAATTTGACACAGCTGTCCCAGACATTTGCCAATGGGGACATCCCACATGGACACCTAGTGGGGGATGCAGGTTATGCACTGGAGCCGTGGCTGATGACACCCATCAGAAATGCACACACACCTGAACAGGAACGCCATAATGAGGCACACGCACAAACACGTAATGTAACAGAGCGTGTGTTTGGGCTGCTCAAGTCACGGTTCCGGTGTCTGGACACATCTGGTGGAGCCTTGCAGTACTCACCAACTACATGTACCCAAATTGTCATGGCATGTGCTATGCTACATAATATGATCCTGTGAAAACATCTGCAGCAGGACCAGCATAGGGCTGGGACAAACAGCCCCCCACCATTGCCAAGGCCATCACAGGCAGAGCGTGACTCGGAGGAGGAACAACTTGAGCCTGCCCCAGTAGGCAGAAGGAGGCATGCCCAGTATGCCCTGGCCTTGGCAAAGAGGCAATGCATAGCACATACACTGGCTCAGTAGGAACCCTGGAAATGATACCCCTCTCTGACTCACTCATATAGTAACAGGGATGCCTAACATGGCATAACCTGCTCTCAAACATGTACAGGGAGTGTAGTATGTGCATCTGACAGAGGCAGCCCTGCAGCACCACCTGAGGCATGATTGCCATGTGTTAAGCAATGACACCATCTAGTATATGCAAACATGAAGACCCAACCTAACATCTCACCCTCACCAAGCATGATGCCACACTATGAAGAAACAAGATCAAGTACAATAATTGGCTGAGGTATTGCTATTAGCAAGGGGGAACACATGGCTGACAGCCTGGGCTGACATGCTGAGCAAGACATGATGCCCCACCTGCTAGAGATGGCATGCACCCAGCACACCTGGCTGTGTAGATACTGGCAAATGCTGCTGTTACCCCCACTGTGCCTGGAATAGGTAAGTCTGGAAACACAAACCCACCAACATAGGTAGCACAAGGGATAATAACCTGGACGTAATGCTACCCAATGCCAGAAGTCTAACCTGCAAGGTGCATGCAGACCAAACCCACCACAGCATGGAGAATGGTAATATGTGTTCTGTAACAGAAACCTGGACAAGGCCCAGAAGAGCACCCTAATACTACCAGGTTATGCCTCATACCATGCTCTACAGCTCCAAAACATGGAACACACGACAATAGGAGTGTGGCTACCAGTAATTATCAAGAATAACCACACCCCCAGGTTGGTACCACAGCAAGAAGCAGCATGGACTATCCACGGGCAAGTAACACTGTCTCAAACTGTGTACCTGTTTGAAGCCTGCTACAGACCACACACACAAACCCAGGTACCCCAGCCAGCCTTCCTGAAGACACTTCAGAGTATGAATGTCCCAACAAATACCAAACAAGGCACACACAAAGTATGACATAGGTGGCAATCCATTATGTATGGAAGAAGTAATCATGGACCTAGGGACACAAGTGGACGGTAACCTGTCATGTGACACACACATTGCCAAGGTGGCCAGGAAGACCTGCTATATTGCCAACCTTAATATGAAAGAATGCACATGTAGAGCTAAAGAGGTCACTGTGCCCCCATACCCTTCCCTTATCAGATCCATACGTGACAACTATGCACCAGTTCGCATGTACCTCACCTTACACATGCAGCAGTCAGAAAGACCCCAAATGTACCCCACCAACAGGATAAAGGGTCCAAACATTGGACATCTGCAGCCTGGCTGAAGAAACCACAGCCCAATTCAGAAGCATACTGCACAGTCAGAGGTGATGTATGCCTGATGTACAAGGCCATGTCCAATCCAGAATGAATGGACATGCTCCACTGCAGAAACCCCAAATCCAGCAGACACACCCCACAGTGAGATATCTGAACCTCTACACATAGATTAATAGGATGTGCTGGAGGGACAGATCCATAACCCAGAGGCTCAGGACACTCTGGAACAGAATCCCAGTCCATGATAGACTGACCTCCTCACACAAAATCAACAAGAGAAATCCGTTGAAGTGCATGGGAGATAGTAGGTGTACACTGGGGGGCATCCCTGTGTCACATCTGGGAAAGTAAACCCTACGTGGGCATAATATGCACATTGCAAGGGGTGTTGAGACCCACACACAGTCTGTCCGTGCTCAAACAAGGCCAGGGCAGATAGCCTAGTATGAACCTATGAACCTATGATGATACAAATTGTGCAGGACACAAAGGATTATTACACAGCTGTCCTACCTGATGGTAGGAACCATGGTAATAATCCACAGATATGCTCTGCAGCACTCTAATATCACAAACAATACACCAAACCCACACACATTGCCAACATCCTATCTAACAGATTCTTTACAAACTCCCCACCAGCACCTAACTGCCAAATATCTATCCCAGGAGAGTGCTGGCCCCCCGACAGTGCAGATGCTGAGGTAACAGCCAGCATCCACAAAGCACAGCACACAGCATCAATGGTACTAGATGGTGCCTTGGGTTGTGTCCAACAAGTACTGTAAGAAGAATGGAACAGTGAATAGCATTACTGTGCACTATCAGTCCTACCACAGGATATGTACCCAAAGAGCGGTGTACAACAACAGTGGTCCCACACCACAAAGGGGGTGCCTGAATGGATACTGCAAACTATCACCCCTCAACCCCGAATATCTAGGTTGGCAAAGTAATGGAGAGGATGATCATGGATCCCATGAATAACGAGATTGGGTACCTACAGACATTGGACCCTACCCAGTGTGGCTGTCATAGGGCAGATCCTGCCCCGTACACATGTCTGACTCATGTGAAACATGCACCAAGCCCAGTGATGTGGGGAATGTTGATCACAGAGCCTATCTGGACCTTGCTAAACCCTTCCATACAATACCCTAGTTGGCGGTACAGATAAGCTCACCAGCCTAACTATAAACCCCTATGCAAGTAGATGGGTTGCAAACCAGCTCAAGGACAGAACTGACCTGGCAGACATGCTGTAGCCATGGCAGACTGCAAACCAGGTACAACTGGCATCCCACAAGGCATGGTCCTGGGATCCCTCTTGTATGCTATATATGTCACATAGGTACAGGCCAACATGGAAGGACTCTGTCTGAACAGGTTTGCAGAGGACTACAAACTGGCCACCATATCGGACCCTCCAGCTGACACAAGCAACCTACAAAAGGCACACATAGACACACACAAGTGGTGCCACAGCCATGTCAACAAGCTAAATGCAGAATAGGGTATAGTCAACCCCTGTGGAAACACAGTACATGGGCAGAAATTACCACATAGGTGTTAACCCAGTAAGTACATCAGGAGCAATAAGAGACCTGGGGACACAAGGTGATAGATATCCTGCATGTGACAACCATGTGTCTGTAGTGGTTACAGAAACATACCATATACCCACCTAATCATGAAGGTAAGCACAGCTTGGTTAGGGTAGGTCAATGTGCCTCTCCAGTCATCCATCAGCAGCCTCACAATTGTGTACAATGGCCCTTCAGGGATGTACCATAGCAGACACCTGCAGCAACTGGAATGACCACACAAATACCCCACCAGGAGGATCACAGAGCTGTAACAGATGTCATGTGTCGCCTGAGTAAAGTAACTGCAGCTCCACACAGTGCCATACTGCCTGGCTGGAGGTGAACTGTGCCTGATGTATAGAGCCATGACCAACCTGGTATCAATGGACATTTGGCACCATGTAAACACTGAATGCTGGTGACCTATGCAGCTGACAGGCCTGAACCCCAGCACAGACATAAACAGGACATGCTGTACTGATTGGTCCATAACCCAGAAGCTCACTCCACTCACGACTAAACTGCCACTACAGGATATCCAGGGAGTCCCTCAGTGACTGTCATCCAGAGGAATCATGATGACTGGATGGGAGATGGTAGGTGTACCCTGGATATCACCTGTATGTCATGGGTAGACAGAGGCACAGCACACTAACCGTGACATATGTCATGGCAAACACCAGTAAATGTGTGTTGAAGGACAAACACTCTCTGACTAGCATTACAAATGGACTAGGGCACATGGCCATTGTTTGTCACTGTCCACACAAGTTGTGGAATACATTAACAATGTCGGACAATCATGTACTAAGCTGTCCATATCTGAACAAAATGCAACATGGTCATATCTGCACAACTGGCCCTCAACCAGTCTGGTGTGCTCACTATAAACATTACAAGCAGTGATAGGACTGAAACCGATTATACTGTCCACCACAGTGAAAGTTTTGCACCAGTACACTATACAACAATACAGCTGTTTGGTCAGCAGGAAAGGATGATGACAACTGTATGCAAACTATCCCATGGTGACCCTGCAGGCACAGCATAATGCCTGTTAGGTTCAGACACACAGCAGTTGGGCAGTAAGAACACAACCTGATGTCCAACACTCAACTGTACATGTGCTATATAGATGGCGTCCACACACAAACAGAAATGTGGTGGTCCACAGATCCAAACATAAGGAAAGGTCACACTGGGCATGCTCGCACACTTAGATAAATGAGATGTGGCAGTCAAGAAGCCATACAAACTGTGAACTGGGCATGCTCACACACTTAGGCCATGTCACAGTTCAGCAGTTGCACACACATATCTGGCATTTCTATGTGTTAACACAGGAACCTCCCACAATACAGACATCTGCCCAGTGCACACAGTGAAGTTACAACAGAGACATAAGTAAAGTACTGGATCCCACTCATATGCAAACATCTCCCACAGTACACACGTTGTTTATAGAGATAGGGAAGGCTATGGCAATAAAGACCCACAAACAGTATATGAGCAACAGATACTTGCATCTGACAGGTAAACATATGGCTGTAGAGTGCAATACCTGACTGTTGTCCCTAGGGAATACAGAAGGCTATCCACAGTGTATTTGGCATCTGCCTCCACCGTACAGTAGGCCACTGTGCCTGTGCAAAGTTAATGCATAGATATGCTCTCCCCCTTACTGATGGATAGTAACAGATGTACATACCTCTTCATCCATAATGATGTCAGCACACTATACATATGTCAGGAGCAGAAATTATACCCAATAATGTGAATAGCGTGCTCCGCTACTGCGTCTCTAACAAGTGTCATAACATAGTTAGGTAGGGGTTTGAATCCTGCAAGTACTCAGTGTGTGTGGGGGAGTAGTGTGTGCAATTCCATGTGTATGAGAAATGTCCCTTTTGGCAACTATTACTACACAACACATGCTGCATATTCCACTGTCTAAACACTGATTATGTCAGCACCCTATAAGTACAGCAGGAGAAAGCAATCCCCCCACTAATGCAACTAGCGCACTCTGCTAATGCGCCTCTCGCTAGTGTCATAACATAATTAGGTAGGGGTTTGAATCCTGCAAGTGCCCAGTGTGTGTGTGAGACTGTGTGTGGGGGAGTAGTGTGTGCAATTCCATGTGTATGAGAAATGTCCCTTTTGGCAACTATTACTACACAAAACATGCTGCATATTCCACTGTCTAAACACTGATGATGTCAGCAACTTATAAGTACAGCAGGAGAAAAAAGTCCCCCCAGTAATGCAAATAGCGCGCTCTGCTAATGCATCTCTCACTAGTGTCATAACATAATTAAGTAGGGGTTTGAATCCTGCAAGTGCCCAGTGTGTGTGTGACTGTGTGTGGGGGAGTAGTGTGTGCAATTCCATGTGTATAAGAAATGTCCCTTTTGGCAACTATTACTACACAAAACATGCTGCATATTCCACTGTCTAAACACTGATGATGTCAGCACCCTATAAGTACAGCAGGAGAAAGCAATCCTCCCAGTAATGCAAATAGTACACTCTGCTACTGCGACTCTTACAAGTGATCTAACGTAGTTAGGTAGGGGTTTGTATCCTACAAATGCCATGTGTATTTTTGTCACACAGTTTGTCCATGTGTGTGGGGTGCTGTTCCCAATATTGCACGACATACATTATATCAGTAATGTCAATGCACACATGATGCATGTGTGTGCCACCTACACATATGTACCTGTAAACTGCAAGAGTTCCCATGTCCGAAGCCTGCCTCATGTGAATACATGGAATATGCATCAGACAACTGTATGACTGGGGTGTTCTGTGCAGGGGCTGCATGTGGTATGTGACGATACAGTGTGGGTTGTAGATGGTGTCATCCCACCAGCGAGGGATACATGATTGGTCTGGAGCATATAGTCCACATGTTGGTGATGAACAGGTGCAGCATGTTGTCACCACTTGTGGGAGTGGTAACAAGTTGTTCCATAGCAATGCAGGGAATGAATGATAAGAAACCTTCAAATAGGGTCTTGCAGCTAGAATAATGCTCACACTGTATGTTTGGGTAGTTGCAGTACAACCATATAATGGTTTGTGTAGAGACCGTCATATTCCCAGTGTTGTCAGGAAGGCCAAGTGGGTTTCCTGGGTATGAGAGTGTGGTGTGTGCCAGGCCATGAACCTGAAGGCAGTCTAACCCACTGTGTGTTGCACATGGAGAGGCTCTGATGCTTTGTGCAGTGCCACCAACTTGGGGGTGTGTGTATCTGAGGTGCCTTTGGATACATCCCCCCGTTCTGTTTTGGTGCATGTGTAGGGGGTGACAAGCATGGTATCAGGAATGACCTGGCACTGATGGTGTGCACCTAGGATCCTTGTACCAGGAGTCTGTTACTGCACGGATATTGCTGTACCCCATGCTAAGGACAGTTTCCACTGCATGCATCTTGAGGTTTACACTGCTGCTGTTGAGTAGCATTGCTATTAGTGTCCCATCCAGTGTGATACCTGTGTAGGTGGCTATGTAATGTCAACCTTGCATACAAAGGCACTATGTGTGTAGCAACAGCCTCTGCCAATATACAACGGCCCATGGGTGACAGGTGCAAGCTGTCCCAAGCAAAGCAATGTGGCATGTCCAGCATGTAATCCCACACTGACAGGCATTGGATCCCCTTTGGATGTCACTGAAAGATACGTTAAGTGCAGAAACCGATGATCCTGTCTACATATTGTGGCAGCATTCATGGTGAGGGTGATATGCTACTCAAGGCCAGGGTCATACCAGCCTGTGCCACAAACTCAGAGAGCCCCTCCATGTCCCCTAACATGTAGTCCAGGGAGGTGCGTCAGAGGTCATACACACTGGCACAGACAATGACTGAGTCATACTGCTACATGCCTTGGAGTGACCGCTTTGCTTGTGTTATGTGGTGGATCATAGTGCCCGATGGGTAGCTCAGCGTGACCATCACCTTGTTCAGCCTGGGAGCAGGACCACCATGTACGTGACAATAGAGGTACCTCATACAACCGTAGCAGGTGTGTTGTCTAGCCGTATGGCCTGACACTGTTTGGCACACAGGCTTTGTGAGCTATGTGTTGCATGTGCTCTGCTCTGGCGTAATGTTTGCTTGTGTGCCTGCTTTGCAGGTGTCAGCTGCTCAGGCAGGATGCTATTCTGAGAGCCCAATAATGTACCTATGTGTGTCTGTGTTTGGATTGTGGTCGTGGCAGGTCTATGGGAGACTGGTACTGTATTCACTGTAGTATCCCACTCCATCTGACAGGGAATGCCAGTGCTGTGTAAACAGAGCTTAGCCCCCAGTTTGGCTATGTGGTTGCATCTCTCACATGTGTTGTACATGTATGGGAAGGGGAGAGGGTTGTCTGTGTACATGAGGCAGCTGTAACATTGCCACATGACTCACAGATTCACCAACTGGACCTGAGAGTAGATCGACAGGTGACCTTTGCACATGCTACCATAGCATTGTGACTCCCATACTAAGTAATGACACATAGGGCCAATGGGGAACAAGGTACTCAAGGTGACTATGTGAGGGTGTAGTGCTCCTGATTTGTTAGTGCTGGCATATATGAATGCTGCCTTGAGCAAATGTGATGTAAGTCATATGCAATGTGTTACAGGCAAGCTACATGCAAACAGGACAAACAGTGACGTTTTGTCAAGTGACACATGGACATCAGTACAGTAAGCAACACAGATGTCACTAGGGATCCACAGAGGCACTGTATATCTGCACTGCAGGTGGAATCAGTGTTTCAGGAACATAACAGGCAAACATGCATACAAACAAAGCTACAGTCAGCAGGCCTGTATGTAGACTATGCTACAACAAACAAGGTGTATGACTTCCAGTATGTAACAGTGCATATATGCAGGCACTCTAAGCCAGTACCCAGACATTCCCAGGTCAGACGAGCTGGGTCCAGCCGCAACCCCCACAAGTGTATAGACCACGTACCTTTGTAATGTTGAATAACTGGCCTGATACCCAAGTGCTCATACCTGTACTAATACACATGTCAAATAACAGACACTGAGCCCTCACTCAGCAGTTCCAGACTTAGTATGATGTATGCTACCTGTCCTGGCACCACAGTATCCTTGACATGTATGGACACTCTCCCTCCTGTCATAGTTAGTTCTGTGTTTTGGTGCTGTTATGCATGGTATGAGGTGTGACCTTGTAGTGCTAGTGTGCTCTTGTGAGCCCTGAATCTGTTGTGTAGTACTGCACAGATATCAACATCCTGAAACATCTGCATTGCAGAGTCGTGTGTGGACAGCATGCAACTCGCAGTTGACATGGCCATCATTGAGTATCAATATGTACATTGTTGTATCCCCTGTGCTACCTATGTAGGTGGCCATACCTTCACAGCCTCACCACCAGTATGCAAAGATATGCAGACAGAACACTGTGGTAATTACTATGGGCATACAAAACAATACAATGACATTCATAGGTTCATAGGTTCATACTAGGCTATCTGCCCTGGGGCAATTATAAGCCTAGCCCGATTCTGTATGGCTTACGCCACCCCTTGATTTGAGTATACTGTGCCCTTTTTAAGGTTTAGTTTACTGTGCCTCTGTCTAATAGTGATACGGGAGTAATCCCTGGGACAAACCTACGATCCCCCATCCACTTATCGAGATTCTTCTTGAAGAGATTCAGTGAGGTGCTCTGCCTCACATGAACTGGAATTCTATTCCAGAGTGAAGGGAGCCTCTGGGTTATGAACCTGTCCCTCCAGCAAGTTCTATTTATTTCTGTGCTGAGGTTCAAGTCCCTCGAGCATGTGGCTCTAAGGGATTTAGATTTACTGAGGTGGAGCATGTCCATTAATTCTGGATTTGACATAGCTCTGTATGTCAGGCATAGATTGCCTCGAAGTAGGCGGTATGCAACTGAGTAGAGCTGGAGTTTTTTTAACCGAGCAGCATATGGCATCTGTTTGAGACACTTGATCCTCTTGGTGAGATACTTTTGGGGTCTTTCTAATTGCTGCAGGTGTCGGGTAAGGTACATCCCAAAAGGGGCATTGTATTCTATGATGGGCCTGATGAGGGATGAATAAAGGGGCACGATTACCTCTCTTGATCTAGATGTGAAACCCTTTGTGATGAGGTGGGCTATGTAGAAGGTCTTTCTAACCACTTTGGCAATGTGGTTTTCAAAGGAGAGATTGCTATCAACTTGGGTCCCCAGGTCCCTAATAACTTTCTCTGTACTTAATGGTTTTCCGCCTATGTGGTAATTTGTGGGCACATTGTTTTTGCCAAAGGGTATGACTATACATTTTTTGGCATTTAGCTTTAAACCATGGCATTGGCACCAGTTATCTGTCTCTGTGAGACCTTTTTGAAGGATGTTTGTGTCAGCTGGGGAGTTGATTACGGCACCCAGTTTGCAGTCGTCAGCGAACTTGGTGAGCCATAGTCCTCCCACATTTGCCTGTACCTCGGAAAAGTATATACCGAGCAAGAGTGGTCCCAGGACAGAACCCTGTGGCATACCACTTGTGACCGGTTTCGAATCTGACATGGCTCCAGCAACTCTCACACTGTGGGTTCTGTCTTTGAGCCAGTTTGTGACCCATCTTGTGACATAGGGGTTTATATTTAAGCTGGATAGCTTATCTATGATGCCCGAGTGGGGTATTGTGTCAAATGCCTTTGCAAGGTCCAGATAGGCTGTGTGGACTACCTTCTCTTCATCTATGGCTTTGGTGACTGTTTCAAAGAAGTCAACCAGGTTCAAAAGGCAGGATCTGCCCTTGACAAAGCCGAACTGGGTAGGATCTAGTGTCTGTAGGTCCCCAATGTCTTTGTTTATGAGCTCCATGATGATCCTCTCCATAGCCTTGCAGACTAAGCTAGTCAGGCTTATGGGGCGATAGTTTCCAGGGTCCGTAGAGGCTCCAACTTTGTGGAGTGGGACCACTGTTGCTGTACGCCATTCTGTGGGCACATATCCTGTAGTGAGGCTGAGATTGTATAGCTGTTTTATTTGAGGGATTAGTTCCTCTTGTAGTTCATGTAGGACGCAACCTGGGACGCCATCTGGTCCCATGGAAGCAGTGTTTTTTGCTTTGGAGAGGGCAGCCTTCACCTAAGCATCTGAGATGTTTGGGAGGCAGCACTCTGCCGGGATAGATACTTGCTCTTTTGGGGGGGGGGGGAGTTTGCACTGAACCTGTCTGCCAGGATATTGGCGATGTCTGTGGGTTCAGTGTATTTTTTGTCGTTTAGAATCAACTCAGAACAAGTCTGGGAGTTGCATCCCAGGTTTCTAACATAACTGAAAAAAGCCTTATGATTGTCTTTGGTGTCCTGTGCAATTTTTCTCTCGAAGCTGGCCTTGGAGGATTTTATGAGGGATCGTAATTTTTTTCTAGTACTGATCAGAGATGCCTTCCCTATTAGGGATTTTGCTCTATCATGTAGTAGCTTCCTCCTTCTGTTGTACAGTTTATTTATGGCAGGGGTCCACCAGACTGGACACCTGCCTTTGGATGATTGGGTCTTGGTTTTGTTTGGGATAGCATGATCCATGCATTCCTGGAGATGTCCGTAGAATGCATTTATATAGGATTCTGCAGTTTGGGCTGTAGTTTCCACTGGCCCTGGGGCCTTGAAGGATTCCACTTCAGTTTTGAGAAGTGAGAAGTTCGCTTTTGAGAAGTTTTTCACTGTGGTTTTCTGGGCTGGGGGTGGGGTCGGGATGTGGACATCCAGGGAAATTAATTTATGGTCTGATCTTACCAATGAGGGATATACTTCTGGTGTGGAGCATAGAGTCCCCATGTTGGTAATGATCAGGTCTAATATGTTGTCCCCTCTTGTGGGAGTGGTGACTAGTTGTTCCATAGCATTTGAGTTTATAATTTCCAGGAATCTTTGGGCTAAGGTGCTGGGGCTTGAGTAGTGCTCCCAGTCAATGTTTGGGTAGTTGAAGTCGCCCAATATAATGGTGTTCGGAGGGATCTTCATATTCTCCAATGTTTTTAGGAAAGCCGAATGGGATTCCTGACTTTGAGAGGGTGGTCTGTATGATGCTATAAACTGAAAAGCAGTCTTGCCCACTGTTAGTTGCACATGGATGGTCTCCGATACTTCGTACAATGCCACTAACCTGGAGGTGTGGATATCCTTGATAAATATGGAAACTCCCCCTCCTTTTGTGGTTCGGTCCGGGTTTTGGGGCCGAAAAGCATGATACGAGGTATAGCCTGGTAGTGCTGGGGTGCTGTCTGGAGCCTTGAACCAGGTTTCTGTCACTGCACAGATATCGATGTTCTCCATACTGAGGAGAGCTTCAAGTGCATGCATCTTGAGGTTAAGACTTCTGGCGTTTAGCAGCATTACCCTTAGTTTCCTGTTCCTTGTGCTGTCTATGGGGGTGGGTTTGACTTTTGAGCCTTGCCTAAAAAAGGCACTATGGGGGGTGGCAAGAGCCTTTGCCAATATCCGAAAGCCCAGTCGTGACAGGTGCAAGCCGCCCCTAGCGAAGCAACGTGGCTTGTCGAGCATGTCATCCCAGGCTGACAGACACTGGATCCCCTTTGAATGACACCAAAATTTTAGCCAATTGTTAAAATCGATCATTTTGTCTTTGTACTGTAGCATCATTCTAGGTGAGGGTAAGATGCTGCTCAAGGTCAGGGTCATACCAGCCTGGGCTACATGATCAGAGAGCTCCTCTATGTCTCTTTTCATGTAGTCCAGGGAGGTACGTCTCAGGTCATTCACACCAGCATGTACAATGACTGAGTCATATTTGTATTTGCTTTGGAGTGACCTGAGTGCTTGCGTTATGTGTCGGATCCTAGCACCCGACAGGCAGCTCACCGTGACCTTCTCTTTATTCAGCCTGGTGAGCGGGACGTCAGTGTGTCTGACAATAGAGTCACCTATAACAAGAGTATCAGGTGTGTTATTCAGCTTTAAGGGCTGTGGCTGCTTGGCACACTGACTTTGTGGGTTATGTGTTGTGTGTGTTTTGTTTTGAGGTAATGTTTGCTTGGATGTCTGCTTTGGAGGTCTCTGTTGCTTAGGTAGATTTTTATTTAGAGCCTCCGAGTATGTTTTTGTGTATTTATGTGTTTGGTTCGCTGATGTGGTGTGACTATGTGATACTGGAATTGTGTTGTGTGAGGTTACCTTCTCCTCCTGACTGGTTACACCAGTTTTGAGATGAGAGAGCTCAGCCTCCAGTTTGGCTAAATAGTTGCATCTCTCACATATATTTGAACCTGTTTGGAGGAGGAGAGAGTTGTCCGTGTACATGAGACAGTTGTAACATTGCCTCAAAATTCCCAGATTCACCAGCTGGACTGGAGAGGAAACCATTGACTGACCTTTGGACATGCTAGAGTAACAGGGAAACTGAATACTACATACTGTAACTGCATCAGGCATGCTGGTATATACCCACAATGCTATAATTACACTGTACTGTTGTCAACATCATACTATTACAATACGTCTATGAAGTCACCCTGTGCATCACCACCATGTTAACCTGTTCCTGCACCGATTTTACAGATTGCAGGAGGTGGCACAGTTTCATCATATGCACAGGGTGTGTACCTGGTATGCCTGAGTCTGCCACTGATACAACCAATTGACATGTCTGTGTGTGTGTGTTGGTGAGGGACAGCAGTACAAGATGGGGCAATGTTGATGCAGTTTGTGCGTGTATGCGGTAGCCCTAGGTGTTATCACTTTGCATGTGTGTTTGAATGCACACAGTCCCACCTCATGGCTGCCATATACAGGTGTTTGTGGACAGCCACAGACTGTACCTGCCCGGTCATACAGATCACTGTCTGTGGCCATGGACATGGTACCTATGCCTGGCAGGGGTGCTATGGACTGTATCAGGTACCAAGCCAGACTGGGTACTGTCATCAGAAGCAGGTGTTTGTTGACTGGAGACAGGTCCCTGTTGGGACTGTCCAGCGGCATGTGCACGTGGTCTCCTGGGGTGGTCTGATGACAGCACAGACCCAGCATTGCTGGGGCTGCTGCTGGCACTATGTGAGCGGCCGCGGCCCTGTTGTCATCCGCGACGGCTGCCAGCTGCTGCTGTTGCTGGCATATGGCCACGTCGACACCTCAACCGTCCACCATTGCCCTGGCTCATGGACATATAGTTGTGGAACAGATCTAATGTGTCCCCCCAACGTCTGTCAATGACCTCGGTGAAGTTGCGGATGGCAGCCGCAACATCACGCATACTGTCACTCATGGCTGTGCGACATGCTCTCAGCTCCCTCAGACCCTGTCTGGTGTACTGTTCCATACGTGACTGTGCCTGCATTACAGCCCGAAACATAGCTGGGGTTGAAAGAGCTCTGTGGGCACGTCTGACAGGGGCGGTACACCCATGGATGCTCCCACGAGAACCCATGGACGTCTGCCTGTGTGGTACCGTGTCAGGGCCCTGGCCATGGCTGCAGTGTGGGGATGCATGTGCCACCGGTACCACATTACCCTGGTCAATGCCCACTGTATCCTGTCCATCACCTAGGGACATTGGTGACAAAGGATGTATTGGCAGGATGACTATGCGCATTGGTGGGGTCGACAGCTGTGTAGTGTCAATTGGCTGACCAATGACAGACCCTGGCACACCTACCTGTGCCATTACACAGGTATCATTATCACTATTTACAGCAGCTGATTCAGGTTCCCTGCTGCACGACACCAGAGCAGCATCAGAACCTGTGGGAGTAAGACAGGAAACACAGTTTACAATGTGTACACAATGCCACCACTGATGCACACATGCACACATGCACACATGCACACATGGGCACATACACACATGCACACATGGGCACATGCACACATGCACACATGCACACATGCACACATGCACACATGCACACATGCACACATGCACACATGCACACATGCACACATGGGCACATGCACACATGCACATATGGGCACATGCACACATGCACACATGCACGCATGCAAACATGGGCACATGCATATATGCGCACATGCACACATGCACACATGCACACATGGGCACATGCACACATGCACACACCTCAGTATATGAGATATCAACCCACAGACACAAACACACCTGCAATCAAACACATAGCACTACTGCTTTAGCCTATTATTACTATTAGTATACAGAGTAGTGAAGGTAATGGTATTACACACTCACCAGCATGGATAGGCTGCCTTGCTGTTACACCAGAGGGACCTGCGGAAAAGAGACATTTATCATCAGTGGGCACAACTGTGCCATTGATACTGTGGGCATGATACAGTTCAGTAGTGCAACAGTTAGCTTCCACAGATGTACTGCAGATAATGAGGTTATCAGTAATGCACAATAATTACCAAGATTACAGCTACAAATCGAGGACACACCCCACACATGCATAACCTAACAGTGTACAGAATGGTCAACTATACACATGGCATGTTACCTGCACGCTCTGTGTCCTGCTGCTGTGTGGCTCCAGCCTCCATCATTACACATGTATGCTGTTGTTGTTGCTGCTGTGCTGGAGCCACAACACTCAGGAGTAGTCCCTCCAGTCTGGTGAGGGGGGGATGTCTAGCCACCCCACCACCTGTGGCAAGCTGCTGCCTGTGGATATCCGATGCACGATGATGGGCATTTCTAATTAAATCACTGCAGTGATGGCGTACCTGCTCATATGTCCGGTTATGTGTGCCTATGTCATTTACCCGATGGACCAAGTCTTGCCACAGTGCAGCCCTCTCCTGCTGGTTCTGGCTGGTGCGGGAAAAGAGTACAGTGAAATCCCACACCAGGGTCTGGTGTATCTCCTCCTCCTCTGCAGCGGAGTAGACTGGGTTCCGCTGGTGAACCATGGCCCTGAAAAGGAAAAGGGGAATATGTCAGCAATATCTGTCAGCAGACTATAGCACACATAATACACATTATACTTGACTGCAGTGATATAACTTAGGCACCATATATAGCATCTGTCTGTCTATTGGGGGATACACATGTACATGACCAGATATCAGTGCTCATCCGACAACTGTGCAACAGTACCTGGCACACTCCATACAACAGACTAGTATACTGCAGCAGTCAACGCACTGTTTCAGGTACAATACACAACCTCACACTGGGGGTTTGAATCAAGGTACTGTATGGGGAACATTATCAGCCGATGCACTGCACACAATGCACGTTACATATTTCACTGGTAATGCACACTACTGTTACTTGCCATAACCCTACCTACACCACAGTGACATACAGGGTAACACAGCACAACATATGGCAATGTAGTATGTGTTGATCGCAATACCCCACACACCTGTCTCTGGCCTCACACCAAGGACACACACTACCATGACAGACAGACAGTCATGGTGAGCAATCACACCAGTACACAACATGCACCCAGTCACTAGCACACTCATTCCACCTCACATATTCCATTTGCAATGTGTTAATCGGTGTGCATTGTGTCCTAGGTAGGTAGTGTGCTTTTGGCCCTGGGCCTACAGCAGCATACTGTTATGCTACCCTGCCCCTTGTGACACATGTGTTATGATCGTACCTGCTCCTTACAAACAGTTAAACAGGGTGACTCATATGGCATATTACCTATCAGCATAACATTCAGCAGGGGTATGTATGACATCTACTCATGGGGAGCCTTGCTTCTTAATTCTGTGTGGTCTACTACAGGGTATGTCATATCTGTGGGTAGGGTCCCGTACCTCCACCATGTGCTCTATACTGCAGTGACAAGGATGACAGACATAGGTAATTTGTGTTGTGGATGTTGGAGGTGTTCCCATGGTTGGTAGACAACTGTCATGGGTGTGACTGAACTATGTATATCCAGCAGTGGTAACCTTTATGTAGGTAGTCTGTGTGTGCTCTGTGGTGTTTGAGTGCATTGACACAGTTACTTGCATATGTCTGTGTCCTTCACCATATCTGTAGCTGTCATGGGAGGTACATACCGTGTAGGACATTGTGGGGTGTGGAGGGGTACAGTGACCTACATGTCCATAGCTGACACACCATGTCTGCTGACACATTCCATGTACAGGTATTACAGGACTAGTGTGCCACTGTGTATATCGATGTGGAGCCTATTGTACACTTGTTGACCCTGTTCCCCCCTGACACATGCAGTGGTGGGCAGGCATGTACATATGTGGTGGTTACTGGTGTCAGTGTTTTTGAATGGGGTATGGTACTCCAGTATCCACACTGGTGTTCACTCCATGCCTGTGACACCAGGCACCTGTAGCAAGACATCTGCACACATGTGCCTCACACAGTCTATATATGTATATATATATGTATATATATATATATATATATATATGTATCGATATATTTATATCTGTATATGGATATATATCTGTTTGTATATATGTATATATGTTATGTATATATAGATGTAGATATATACATATAGATGTGGGGAGAGAGGGGGAGAGAGTGAGAGAGAGACACAGGGTGAGTGTGAGTGTGAGGGGGTGGGACAGAGAGTGAGAGATAGTCATATACAGACATATCTTTTGTCAGTCAGATCTATCTGTATATGTATGTCTCTACAGATATCTATATATGTGTGTATTACATATATCTGTACTTACATATTCTACCAATCTCGATGTCTGTGCAGTAAGTGAGAACCTGATTCAAGGCTCCTGAGAGCACACCAGCGGTACCAGGCTATACCCCATATCATGCGTTTTGGCCCCAGGACTCGGGACAAAACAAAAAGGGAGGGGGTGTGTCCATATTCATGGAGGACACACACACCTCCAGGTTAGTGGCAACACATGAAGCATCACAGACCATCCAGGTGCAGATAATCGTAGGCAAACCTGCTATACAACTGGTAGCATGTTACAGACCACCCTCCCAATCTCAGGGACCACAGTCAGCCTTCCTGTAGACATTGGAGGATATGAATGTCCCACCACACACCATCATATTGGGGTAGTGCGACTACCCTAGTGCATTATTCTACCCCAAACACCCTAGCACAAAGGTTCCCGGAATTCACTATGTCAAATGCAATGGAACAGCTAGTCACCTTTCCCACAACAGGAGATAATATACTAGACCTGAACATCACAAACATGGGGACAATGTGTTACACACTGGAAGTATACCCCTCACTAGTCACATCTGACCACAGACTAATCCCCCTGGATATATATATCCCACCTCCCCCACAACACAAAAGACTATAGTGGGAAACCTCTCACATGCCGACTTTACATGTCTTATAACTGAGTTGGTATCCTTAATGCCCACTGGGCCAGTGTAATCCACTTCCCACAATGCAGACACCCTCACATATGCTTCTACAGACATCTCCAAGAATGCATGGATCATGCAATCACAAATGAAACCATGACCCTCTCCACCAAGGGCAGGCTTCCTGTCTGGTGGACCCCGGCATTGAACAAATTGTATAACAACAGATGGTAGCTACTGCACGGCAGAGCATACTTCCATAGAGCTACGGCATCTCTCATCAGCAGTAGTAGAAAGATAAGTTTTGTCGTACAAACATGCAAGGCCAACAATGAGAGGGACATCGCTATGGTCACTACAGATAACCACAAGGCCTTCCTCTGCTATGTTACACACCTGGGTGGGAACCCTCACTTGTGTTCACAGTTAGTTCACAGTGACATACGCTACACTGAACACACAGATAATGCCAACAGTCTGGCAGACAGGTTCAGGGCAGGTTTCTCCCCTCCCTCACCCACACATGTGGAATTACTTATCCCAGCTGACTGTAACCTCCCTGTCATCTCAGATGTCCAGCTGGGAACCACCCTCAGCGGAGCTGTAAACACAGCATCAATGGGACCCAACGGTATTACAGGTTGCATGCTACGTGAACTGCAAGAGGAGCTACACATGCACATTACATGCTATTCAGCCGTAGCCTTACTACAGCATATGTACCTGGACACTGGCATATAGCAACAGTAGTCCCACTCCACACAGGGGGCACCTCTACAGACCCTGGTAACTACCACCCCATAAGCTTAACCAGCCTGGTCTGCAACACTATGGAAAGGATCATTATGGTACCCATACACAGAGACATTGGGGACTTAGACACTTGATCCCACCCGGTTTGGCTTTGTAGAGGGCAGATCCTGCCTTATGAACCTGGTTGACCATTTCAAATCAGTCACTACAGCCATTGCTGAGGGCACAGCGGTCCATACAGCCTACCTGGACTTGCCTACAGTATTCGACACAATACCGCACTCTGCCATCATAGACATGATCAACAGCTGACATGTAAATCCACAAGTCACATGATGGGTTACAAACCAGCTAACGGATAGAAACCCTATAGTCAACCTCACTGGTGCCATGTCAGACTCAGAGCCAGTCACATGTGGTGTCCCACAGGGCTCTGTCCTGGGACTGCTCATGTTCAGCATATCATTCTCAGATGTGGAAGCGGACATGGGAGGGTAGTGGCTGACAATGTTCAAAGATGACTGCATACTAGACGCCATAGGCGATACACCTGCTGACACATACATCCTACTGACAGGCCTCACGGACACCAACAACTGGTGGCGGAGTCATGGCCTGACACTGCATGCCACGTAATGTATACTCATACCCTTTTGGACGGACAAGGTACCTACATATTATCATATAGACAATAACCCACTGAGTACAGACAAAGTAATCGGAGACCTGGTGACACTGTACAATGCTGACCTCTCATTTGACACCCACGTTGCCAAAGTGGTTGGATGGACTACCTACCTTGCCCACCTTATCATGAAGGGATTCACATCCACATCAAAAGGGGTCATTGTACCCCTATACTCCTCCCTTATCAGGCCCATGACTGTGTACTATGCTCCATTTGGTATGTACCTCACCTGGCACTTGCAACAGCTAGGGGGACCCCATGAGTACATCACCAGGAGGATCAAGGGTCTGCAACAACTGTCATATGCTGCCAGACTAACGTAACTCATGCTCTATTCCATAGCATACTGCCTACGTAGGGGTGATCTGTGCCTGATGTAGTAGGCCATGTCCAATCTGGTAGTGATGGACATGTTCCACCTCATACAATCCACATCCATCAGAAGCACGACAGCTACGGATTTAAACCTCAGCACACATATGAATAGGACATACTGTAGGGACAGATCCATCACTAAGAGACTTCCCATACTGTGGAACAAGATCCCAGTTCATGTTAGGCAGAGACCCTCACTGACACTCTTCATGTGCATTCTTGACAAGTGGATGGGAGATCATAGGTATACACCAGGGGTCTTCTCTGTAGCACTACTAGACAGAGGCACAGTAAACTAATGCTATTATGTAGGGGGGTCTTCACTGTGTCACTATTATACAGAGGCGCAAGTTTCTAAATCTATTCTATACACTGTCTGCAGATAGCCTAGTACTAAACTATGCCACTGTGAAACTATATCTGTCTATGTATTTCTACATCCCTCTCTATCTATGTATACACATATGCATATTATATATATATATATATATATATATATATATATATATATATATATATATATACATATCTCGATATACATATGTATACACATGTTTTATATATATATATATATATATATATATATATATATATATATATATATATATATATACTCCTTTTTAGTTTCACATATGTATACACACAGTAACGTACTGCTGAACACCCATTACTGTACAACCTACTTGTACATTGCACTACAACCTACATTGCTACGTGCACATAGCTACCGTCACATACATATGTATGTGGAGCCTTCAGTGGCAGTATCAGTATGTCCCTGTCCCTATGCACATCCTCATATACATAGATACAGACCAATAACACATCTGGAGGGTTCACAGTATGTAGAGTATTATAGTAGTACTTTACATTACCTGTGTTTGTTGCAGCTGTTTGTGTAGGCTTGCAGTTGCTTGGCCTGCTGTCAGCCTCTTTGCTTTGTTGTTTCAGGTTTTTTATTTCTTTCTCTTTCTTTCTTTCTGTCTTTCTTTCTTTCTTTCTTTTTTTTCTTTTTTTTTTTTTTTCTCTCTCTCCCTCTCTCTCTCTACCTCCAGCGGGTGCAATGACAGTATTGCATGTGTGGACTGGGAGTACAGGATGCTTTTGTAGGTATCTGCACATGTCAATGTGATGGTCTCTGCACCAGTTGTTAGCCAGCATTTACTAATTGCATGCAGCCTGTTGTGTAGTGATTGCAGTTCTCACTGTGATTACAGGCCTGTGCTATAAAAAGGTCTGTTAGGTAGGCGTAGCCCTTTCAGATTATCAGGGTGGGAACCATGCTGGTTTGCTGTGGACACTGTTCTGTGAGTGTAAGGGTTGGTATGTCTCTCATATTTCAGGCTGTGTTTTAGACACTGCAATGCATGTTGTTCTGTAAGCTGAGTATTCCTTCCTCCAGTGTCCTGTTCTCCATGTGTATGTAAACTGACACCTATGACTAGTAATACTGTGTATATGGGTGTGTGTGCTTTCCTGTGGGGATTGTGGTGTAACTGGCATATAGCAGTGGCTCTTGCAATCTGTTGCTATGGCTTCAATATTTGGCCTTTACATTCACTCCTTGTATGCCTGCTAGGTGTATTTCCTGTAATGTGTTGCTATGGCTTTCCTATTTTCCATTTATATTCACAGCTTGTAATGCTTGCTAAATCTGTTTGGGCAGCAATTCCTATGTGTTTGTTGTGGTAGGGTGTTACTGCATGCAGTATGGTCTGGCCATGGTGTGGGCCTTGACACTTACAGCGGTATTTGATCATGCTGCTTAGCAGGCCTCAGATACTCTCCGGTGCATCTTTTATTAGCCTCATGGAATGGTACATAGCAGTGGGTTACTCCAGTGACATATTCTGATACTCTGCAGTTGTGACTGTGGGTTATTTCAAGCATATGTATTAGTACACCATTTGTGCCGTGCAGGTGGTGCATACCTTCAGTCAGTCATAGTTACCATTGCATGTGTAGTTACACCTTTCTGCCTATTGTTAGTACATTTGACAGGGTGTCAGTGGGGCACAGTTGACATTTGTTTTCACATCAGGGACATCCCTGTAACTCAGTCACAGTTGCTATGTCTGAACTCTTAACTATTCAACTATGGCAGTGTTTATCCTGCTCTGAGTATGTGTGTGGCTTGCCAGATGCTACTGTGACATTATTACCTAGTAGCTACCAACTAGCATGACTGTTTCTCAGCACACAGTACTATTTTACAAATCCACTAGATTTGACAGTAAATATACATGACATGCTTTGTGTACTAGACTTGTATATTCCCTTTACATTAATTCCTACTATTTTATGATATATTTCTTTCAGCACAATGTTCTTGTATAGCACTCATGGCTTAGTGGTAAGTCATGCAGACTAGTGTTTCCAAGGTCCTGGGTTCGAGACTGAGGGAGGTATTTTATTTTGTTGCTGAGAAAACTAC
Organism: Protopterus annectens; assembly: GCF_019279795.1. Classification (NCBI taxonomy): domain Eukaryota; kingdom Metazoa; phylum Chordata; order Ceratodontiformes; family Protopteridae; genus Protopterus; species Protopterus annectens. The sequence goes on along the minus strand of NC_056733.1, from coordinate 1,181,532,190 downwards.
AGGCCTTGTCATTCAGAGTGACTAAGGCACTTTTAAGCAGTTGTAAGCGGGTTAGCGCTGGTTTGCGCAGAGGTCACGCAAGACTGCTGCTTAGCTTCAAGCACACCGCTACTACTGCTTAAAAGTGCTTACTCTCAAGACACCGTGCTATTTTCTTTGAAAGAAAAGAAAATGGGGAGATAGGAAAGTGGTGAAAAAGGGGTCATAAAGAGGGTAGGACATTAGGGAAACAAGCTCGGGTTTTGCAGGAGGGATGTAGGAAAGGCCCATAGCTGCCCATTTCTTCGTCAGCAACAGCTGTGCATATGTTTTTAATTTGGTGTGAAATTTTAAACCTTCCACCCCTGAGAGAGGTGTGAGGACAACAATAATACTTGTTGTACAGCCAATTGTAATTGCCAGTTTACATGTCCAGCAGACATGTGTGCAAAATGGGCAGCTATGTATGGGGCATAATTTTTTTGTGGGTACAGAGTGCCCTTTTTTTTTTTTTTTTTTTTTTCAGGTGAGAGTGGTATGTCAGGTACAGGAAGTCGGTATAACTGGGGAGGTAGGTAGGGGAGGTTAACAGACAAGACAAACAAGACGCATACAGGGGCGGTGTATGACACATGTGGAGGGGTTACACAATTGACGGGGACGGATGTTTGGATATCTCGAGCCCATGAGCCCGCAGATGGCAACAGTGGAACTGAGATCCCCACCCATGGGCAGTTGCCACTGTGCCTTCACTGCCCAGGACGGGGCTGTGCTGGGGGCTGTGTAGGCCGGGCAGCAGGCACGCCCATGAGTTGTGCCACCCATGCCTCAAGCTGGCGTAGGGGCCCAAGCACAGCGTGCCGGATCTCCCTACGCACCACAGTCCGGACACTATGGAGGGTGAGTGGATGTTCTCCTCCGGCCACGCTTGCAGAGGGGGGACGAGCCCCATCCCCTGCAGTGCTTCCACCCGCAGGTGGCACAGGGCCACCGGAGGAGGATCTGGCCTGGCCACTACTGCCAGTCGCACTCGCCAGCTGAGGTGGGAGAGGTGGGTTCGCTGGAACTCGCCTTCCCTGTCATCCTATGTTTTGCATTATGTTATGACAGTTTGGATTAGTAACGTACAATACCATTCACAATTAGTTGTAACAGCATGCATTAGTATTCCCATTAACCAAACACTCATAAATTCAAGCCACTGAACAGCAGGCATAACACATGAATAATTTGAACAGCAATACACAATCCAACAACATGCAGGGTTGATTGATGGCAACAGGCCATCAGGTTTGGATGTATGAACAGGGCAGATGCATCAACATACATGCAAATATGTATGAACCAACAGGACAAATGTCCAGGGGTGTTAATTGTGAATGCACATACCCATTTCACGTGGAATGTATTATTTGTGGTTATATGGTAGGGTGAAGAAATATTTAATTAACAACTTCAAATACCTATACATATGCTGTACATTTCTACTAGCTGCAGATATATACACACTACAGGTCTGCCTACAGTTTCCTATGTGATAACTACTTCAGGTTGGTGATAGGAATGTTACTGCTACATCAATATACATTTCATATTTATTCATACACATTCATATCTGGCTCTGTTCAGCGACATCATCCTGCTACATTTGCTTTATATAGCTATAGACAACTGTGGATGTTTGGTATTTCAGACAACCATACTATCTGCATATTGCAGACTGAGTGCAACATATCCAGATTTTGGGACACACATTCCAGCTTCAGTACTGTTTTCAACACATGTTGCTGTTTGGTTCTGTCATTCACATTCATTTCATTCTGTACTGACTGCAGTATACTTTATTCAGGAGTTATTACTACTTTATTGGTGGATTCATACCTCTTTCTCACACTCTCTCACTTGTTTTATTTTTACAATTCAGGATGGTACTTAATTCTAGGCTTTATTGACATGTTTTACCTTTAGTTATAACAATCCTTTCCAACAGTCTCACTTATGTCATGTTTCTGAATTTCAACAGGGATATATTTCACACATGTGTTTTACTCAGCTTCTGCAGCTGTATTTTTCAGCCTGCTGCAGGTTATGTACTATTATATTGCAGGTGGGACATCTTTATTTCAGACTTGTTTCATTTTTATGTTTGGATTACAGGCTGCATCACACTTTTGTAATCAAGCAATACTTGCAAACCCTCTTACACTGTTACTTGCACATTTTATTAATTAGTGACTACACTGCACTCTTTTGCTAACTGTCATACTTATATATTTATTTACAGTTACAGGGAGAGAATTACTGACCTGCCTGGTGGCGCAACTGCACCAGCCTATCGCCATAGGCTCGACAGTTCGCAGAACGGACACCTGCAGCTGTAATATAAATGAAGTAATATTGGAATACACATCTCCATAATATCAGCTAGGTTAATTTCTTACATAAATAATTACTTGTAACTTACTCAGTAGTGGGGCGTTGGGCATTTGCCGGGCCTCCTGGATCCAATGGTTCAGTTGGTCCTGCTTCCGTCTCTTCAGGTCCGCATGGTGGTGACGGACCTGCTCACCAGTTCTTGGTATTCCTGTGGCACTGGTGAGATCATGTGCCAACCGGTCCCACGCCTCAGCCCTATATGCTCCCCACAGGATCTGGCTCTGCATGAGTTGGGCCTCATGATTATGGACGAGGAGCCAAACCATATATTTGGACTCCTCAATGCCCCACCTCTGTGCTCGGAAGCAACTACCCTCTCCTACACCTGACATCCTGGCTGCAAGTCAGTTCCACAATCGGTTATGCTGTGTATTCCCGCCTATGGGGCTTATATATGCCGTTTTTCCCACACTTATCTGTGATTGGCCATTTTGGAATTGTACCAGCTTCACAAAACCTGCTTTGTCATGCTCCTCTTTCTATTCATTCCTATATATATGCTATTACTGCATTTCTAAGTGCAACTGTCATGGCTTAGTGGTTCAGTACTTTGACTATGGTGCATGGTATCCTGGGTTCGAACCTGACCATTGCTTTTTATATTTTATGACTGTCTACACAGGCTAGGAGGTGTGTTTGTGCAAAGGCAGTTTTGATACAGCTTGCTCAACGTTGCCCGTCGGTTAGCTTGTTGGCGCCGTGCGCAGCTCCGCGCAAACGGATCATGCTGGTTTACACGTGGTTTGGCTGTCAGCACACATATTACGCTCAACTCTGCTACAGGCACACAGTTTCAGCACGCTGCTCAACCCCGGGCACTCATTTTACACCTATTTAACCACTGCTCACCTACGGGCACTCATTTTACACCTGTTGTAACACTGCTCACCTACGGGCACTCATTTTACACCTGTTAAAACACTGTTCAACTACAAGCAGATATCCTCAACTTGTTAGACTGTAGCTCCGCTATAGGCACATCTGCCATTTTTTTTTTTTTATCTCACATTTCTTCAAAATACATGGCCCATTCCATTACATTTTACAGAAAATATAATTTTATATATGTACATATATGTCAGGGACTTGTTTTGTGCTTATTTCACTAAAAATAAAAATTGATGTTGTGGGGGCTCGAACCACGACTGCCTCCTCTTCAGCCGACGTCTCTACTGCTACGCTATTGCTTCTTGGCTTAATTTGCATATTTAGTTCTTATATGCTTTTCCACTGACTGCTAACTGTGGCTAAGCACCGGGCACGCCCGCTCAAACAAGCGCACTCATGGGCAAACATCTTTACAACTTATAAAAAAAAATATAAGATGTTCATTTATACATTTTATGTTCATAGTCTGTGGGGGCATGTGTTGTGTTGTGTTTATTCACATTTACATGGACTCTGTCATGGGGGTTTACTTTTGGGACTTTTACTCTTCTGGGGGCATGTCTGTTTGCAGGGCTCGCCCTACGGACACGCCCCCTACTGTCTTGCATGGACCGTGTTAGCCTTAGGTGTGATTCAGCATGCCCTCATGCATATGCATGACATGCTGACGTCACACCGTTTAACTGCAGCCTCCGTGTAAGCCTTGTAACTCTTACACGGAGGCTTTGTGAATCCTGCTCTATACATTACAAACCATGCTGGCACAACTGTAGCTATAAACATTATACATCACTTATAATATATCCAATCATTGTCAGTCAACCATTACACAGCTCATTCAAATCCTCCCTTATTTTAAACCTCATTCTTCCTCTGCATATATTATTCCTACATTTTCCATGTTTTTCTATTGTAATTTGCTCCTACCCTTTTCTAAAGATCCCAGTTCTAGTTGTTTTATTTCTGTTGCAATCTTTGCTACATCTGATAAAATTGTTTAGACTTTGATTTCCATTTTGTAGTAATTACTTTGTTGGCAGCCATCATAAATAGACTGAACAAGACTTTACTATGTCTAGGCAATTCCGATTCTGTATCATAGCTCAAAATTTTTTTTCCTTAGTTACACCAATTTTCTCACCCAGCATCTCCAACAGTTTGAAGGGAATCTTTAAAGTCTGCCAACTCTTTACACTCCCAGAAAATATGTTCCCAGTTAACTCTTTCTTCCCCATCACACCTCCAACATTTGCTATCTACCTGAATATAAATTATTTGGAGTCTACTTAGGGAATAAAAATTCCTTTGTAAACACTTCCAAGAAAATATACTAAATCTTCTGTACTTTGTTGCTTATTTGAGAGCCATACATATATCCCCATTGTTTCTTTCTGAATTGCTTATCCAATTTCTCTTCCCAATCCTTTCTTACCTCCTCTAATTGATTATTATAGTTATCATGCAATATTTTTTATGTTCTACTAATTATTTTCTTAACAGCAACTTCTGTTCTAGATTCTAGTAAATCCTCTGCCAGTGCTGGTCTTTTGTTTAGGAACCCTCTATTTCTTTCTCTTTGTCTATACACTGATATCAATCCTTGATAGTGAAGGCAATCTCTAACCTGCAGTCCAAATAAGTTCTTGGCATCTTCTCATTCTATTGCCTTTTCCTCTCTAGTTATTTGTTCCTAATACATTGGTTATTTTGCCATTTTTTTCCAATAAATTGCAGCCCCCTCTTGCCTATTGTCTGTATCCCTAATTATCACCCTTATCAGCAGAAACTCCTTTCCCCATTCCCATGTTGGCTTAGTTCCTAAAATACTTTCTGCTACTTTATGAATATAATAATCTGCATGATTATTATTATTCTCCTTAAAGGTCTGCATCCAAAATTCCAATCCCCTCTTTGTTCCTTGAGCTTCTTCCATTTTACCATCATCTCTTTCCACTTTGAATTATATTTTTTTGCTTGTGCTATGTCCCTTCAAATCGGGTAATCCCAATCCACCCTATTCTATTGGAACAATAAACTTATCCCACTTGGTTCTTGTTGTCTTCCTCTCCCAGATAAAATCCTTCAGCTCTTTATTAATTGCTATCCACAACTTCTCCTCTGGATGATAAAAAATATGCCTGTCCTGTGTAAATGACTAAAGGGACTGAAAACATTTAATGACTTATATCTTACTATTGATATCCATATAACAGAGCTTCTATTTTCTCAGTTTTTGTATTATCTTTTGTTTAGTTTCTTCCCACACATCCTTACCTGCCCCACCACAATTATTTTTAATCCATACTCCTAAATACTTCATTTTGTCATAGGTTCTTAGGTTCATAGGTGTGTAGTAGGCTAATGGCTCTGGAGCCTTTACAAACCTAGCCCATAGGATTACCCTGACATCATGCCGCCTGACCTTAGTTCCCAGAGCCTCTGTTGAAATTAGCCACTGGAGTGACCCACAGGGTGAATTTTCTATTTCCCATCCACTCGTCAAAGTTTCTGTTAAAGACAGCAAGTAAGGTACTCTGTTTGACATGTATGGGAAGTCTATTCCATAGCAAGGGCAGTCTCTGGGTTATGACCCATAAGAATGGATATTGCTGAACCAATTCATATGCGGATACATAATTTATTGCTATTGCTTTTGTTTTTCCTTCATTAAATTTGTATCATGAAAAGGTATGAAACTGTCTCAATATGTTCCACAGCACTGTAATGACCCTTTCTGGTTTTGTCAGGTATAAAATAATTTCATCTGCAAACAGACCCAGGTTTCCTAACTACCATACCAGTTATATCCTTGAATTTCTGAGTCCCTTATTTTCTTTGCTAGTGGTTCTGAATATAATTAAAAGAACAAAGGGGAAAGAGGACACTCCTCCCTGATTCCTCTGCTCAAGCAGAGATTATCAGAGAGCACCACACCCACTTTAAATTTGCCTCCAATCCCTCATATAGCCGCCTAAACAACTTTATAATTTTATAAAAGAATGCAAATGCTTCCATTGCTCTGTTCATAAAGTCCCAGCTTATTCTGTTAAATGCTTTCTGTGCATCAAGACCCAACAACAACAATGGTATTTTCTTACATTCTGCTTCCCTCTGGATCATCAGTGTTCTGTTAATGTTGTCTAATGTTTGCCACCCCTCCAGAAAACCACATTGATCCATATCTATCAATTTTGGCATTACTTTTGTCATTCTTTCAGCCATTACAGACATGAACATTTTATAATTATGGTTTAGTATTGAACTGGGCCAGTATGAAGCTGGATCTGATGGATCTTTACCCTATTTAGATATTTACAGCTACCACTGCTTTCTTTCAGGATGTCGGTACTTTTCCTCCTCTTAAAATACTGTTAAACAAAACCTTCCAGATCTTTATCAGTTTTTTTCCCAACTAGCATTCAGACTTCCACAGGAATACCATCTAATCACGGGGACTTTCCTGTAGATTGGTTATATAACAACATTTTATCTCAGCTCCTCCTATCCTAACTGTTAGTAATTGAGCCTCCTCTACCTCTAACCCTGACATATTAAATTTTTCCATAAACGTTTCCACTTCTACCTTTTATTGATTTCCATATTTCTCTGCTTTATACAGACTTTCATAGAATTTCTGTAAAAACTTAATGCCATCTTCAGTATAAACTGTGGCAATTAAAATAACCTACTGAAGTCATAAAGAAACATCAACATACAAAAACACTGATGAACAGGACGAATAATTTCATGGGGATTTGGTTTGTCTTATATGTGAAATATGGATCTTTTTCAAAGCCATCAGTTTTATTTGAGGTCTCTTATGCAAAACCTCTTTCAGAAACATTTTCACCTGAGAATGCAATGAAAGAGGGCAATCCCTGGACAGATATGTTAAAATGACTGATAAAAGAACATTAATTTAATAGTAAGGAAGGCCATAGGATAGTAACTCACACAAATATTGTAAAACTAGAGACACACTAGCCCTGAATAGGTATTAGTTATGTTGCTGCCACAGGACTAGAAAAACTTTTCCATTTGCTAATCTATGATTGTCTAGTAGCTGACTTTCTTGCCTCCATTAGTACCTGCTGCACATCCTCAGTAAACAGGTGCCTAAATGGAATTATGACCCTGTCATCTAGGCAGTCAGTTAAAGTTGATTGAGGTCAGGGTGTATCAAATACTCCTGTTCTTGTGTGAGTAGATCCATTCTATGAAGAAATTTAGAGTAATTTTACAAGTCAATTTCCAAAAGAAGGGAAAACCATTGTAGCCTGGGCCAGAAGGGAGTCACCACAATGATCTTGGGAGATCCTTCTGAATCTTAAGAAGTAGTCTAGATATCAGTGGAAAGGGTAGAAAAGCATACAGGAAGATTCCTATCCAAGTAAAGGAAAATGCATCCATCTTCCTGGCCTTCTTGCATACATTTCTGAACAGTATTTTGTCAGCTGATTGCTGGACTCGCCTTTGTTTTGGGGAGTATCTGTATTATTTTCAAAACTCTTTTGGCATTAGTTCTTAAAAGAACGTTTACCAGAATTTTGCTGAGAGCATTTTTTCTGTTTCTTGCCAAATCGAATGAAGGGTTAGAGAAGCCCCTATGAAATCTGAAAAAGGTGGGCTAAAAAGTCTTAGAATTTCTCTGAAACAGCTTACCCCTCTCATCACTTTGTTTGATAACCTCAGCAGCAAAGGGACCAAAATTAAATGTTTATCCAAAGAAGAATTATAAATTTAATTTATCTCATCATGTGGGAGGTTATGAGAATGCATCCAAGCAAACGTCCTCAAAACAGTACCAGTGGCCATAGTCCTGGTATAAATATCAACAGAGTCATACATACACTTTAAACAAGGAGCTGTGACTTGTAAAATGGAAGAAACTAAACCATTTAAAGCAGAGTTTGCAGACATAACATTCCTCATACTTTCATAACTAATCAGAATACACGGTAATATATAAGCTTGACAGTTTAAAAATCTGAAAATAAAAGTTGCAGAAGCATACACTTTTACCCTATACTTCTCAGTTATTTCCCCATTCTTGTTAGTGTATGATTGGAATTAACTAAATATTTAGCAGCAGTAGGATTAAATAAAGTTATAGCTGTTGGGTCAAATTTGGGATGTGTGCATAAAAACTTAGAAGAATTTTATACAATATATCTGCCTTTGTTAGGGAAACAGGCTGATTATCACGAAAATCACAGACAGTGACAGACACATTCTAGAATGCTGACAGCACAAGAAGAATGAGTGAAAGTTCAGAATAGTTCGGGAAATTCCAATTGTAACAACTCATACCCCCGGATTCATGAAGCTCGGCGCAAGGCCGGTGTAAGGCCTGCGCCGGCCGTGCGGTGTATAAATGGTGTAGTAGCGCCATATGCATATTAATGAAGGTGCGCCGCTACCACATCCACATGCATAGGACACGTGCGTGAGTGCATTGGGCGTTACTAAGCTGCGCCCGGAGGCGTGTCAATGTCGGTTGGCGATGAGCAACCTAAACTGCTGAATATTATAGCCTGCCTGCAATAGTAATCGCACCTATCAGTGTCCGTGGATAATGAAACGTATGCAAAGCATGCAAGACAGTTCCCGGCCACACAAAATGGAGAACCAAACAGAAATGCATGCAACATAATATGAGTTTCCGTCCATGGAACAAATGATATTTAAAATCGTGTCTCCGTAATGTACTGCACTGTCAGAAGTTATACCCAGTGGAAGTGAAGCGCATCATGTCAGCACGCCACCAATACACACATCTAGCCCCATGGGTATGGTCACCAGCAGTCCCACAATGGTAGTGATAGTACACAGCAGGGCAATTGTGGCTATATAACAACCGTAAAGAAACCTGACAGTCCAAATTGTATACCAAACACACACAAACATATGTATATTAAAATGTGCTATACACATGAACAGGAACGTAACCGTCACATACACATAGGATGCTATATGCGGAACCGGGATATCCAAAAGTAGAACCCATGCATGCAAATGCAATACGCAACAACCCCTGTATAGCACATAACCTGCACCCATGTCCGAATGTCCACCAAATCCAGCTACCAGCCTTGCGCAGCCGTACACCTACACATAGCGAGTATTCCCCATATGTAGTAGGAAGTATCGTCCTAGGCAGTGTCCGGATTGCAAATATGTATCCCACGTTTGTAAACATCCCATCACAGGTACATAAATCCAAATGCCTGCTCGTTAATGTTACGGCAAAATGTGTGTACATCCCGCGTGGGATAAGTAACCTGTTGAAACCTCAGAGTTGTTTACACGCCATGGTGTTCATTACTGTACACATCTGGACAAAACATGTATGTGTAGTCACGGTACTGTTCAGTTTCTACACAGACATGCAATTCATACTACGCAGGATGGAACAGCTATCCACCATGCAGATCACCCCACTAGGGTTGCCACCTGTTCAGATGGCCAAGGTGGGACATCCCTTGTAGAAATGTGAGAATTTGCAGGATAAAACATACCCCCAGCCAGTGCAAAGGACAGAATTACACGTGTATGCCAAGATAAAAGCTTATGCCATAGCATTTGAATAGCTTATGCTATCCCAAATAATAGTTATGTACCAGATACAAAATACCTGTATCATGCAACTAGTGCAGAAAATAAGAAATATATTATTGTCTTAAAATCACAGGACATTTGCCATGTCTTAGGTGTCATCGCAGGACACAACTGTCCAAAGTGGGACCTCCCCTCGCAAAGAGGAACAAGTGGTAACCCTACTCCCCACTGAATTATCGACAGTATATATTCAACTCAATCACATACCGACACCACCTCTCAACCTATTACAGCAACAAAACCTGGACAAAGCCTAAAAGGATGGGTGGACAAATAGGGACAGATGTAATTACTGCTCTCACAAGCTTTGAAAGTTCACTGAATAATAGTATGTACATAAGCAGGAAATGTTGTGAAGGATGTGGGGTAGTCCCCAGTATTACAGAGGTCCGTACATATATACTGTAACAAACCGTCACATATGTTGACTGTACTACTGCATACCCGTAGTTAATTCATAGGTAAGTCATGTGCAAAATAATAACCCTCATAAGAATGAATACAGGAAATAGTCAAATGTGAATGGGAACACCACTCACCGTGGATTATGTATCGTAACCACCCCCACCCATATTATGAATTGCCAACATCATAAGCTGCTGACAAGTGCCCAAACACCTGTGTCTGTAAACACAGATTAAATGTTTAAAATGGACAAACCCTGTCCATGTGCTTTGTCTGACATTTGAACACAGTCAGGGCAGTTCCGTTCACCAGGCGGACAAGCCTAAACCCAGATCACCACATGAACACCCTGACAATTAAAGACCTGTATGTGTCAGGACTATAAGCCTTTGGGTTCTGAATATCCCTGCAGTGATGAAATATGCAGCTTGGGTCCAGAGCAGTGGGGAATAGGGAATGTGTAATATGTAGTACCGCATTTTTCCCAGCAGGAGAATGGATGCCTGTGACGTAAGTGAAGCGGTGAGGCATATGTTAATGTAGCTATGTACTATGGGTATGCATATAAATGAGTCAGAACACCAAAAGTATAGTGGTTACAGCATCCGGCCAACGTGAATGCAGTCCCGGTTGAACAACGACTACAGCACATATAATGTGAAAGTGTAATGAATGCATCTGTGCTGTACAGACAGTTAAATATGTAAAGGTGAATGTGTGTTTCGCAAACGTCCGTTAACCGGATAACAGATAAGTACTGGTACTGTCACAAGTAATAAAGCCCACGTAAGCACAAAAACTTAGTAAACATATGTAACCCACAATAAGGATATGCATGCGCGCCTGCGCATAACCCACAATAAGGAAATGCAAGTGCGCCTGTGCGTGTGTGATCTGCTCACAGCATAGTAAATGAATGCTGTTTCCCCCACGTTAGTTATACATGGCTCAAACCTGTTAACCTCATAAAGTATGAAACCGGACAAAGCCATGCAAACTACCGGTACAAATAGGGACAAACCCCAGATATGTGCCAGAACAAACATAGAAAGTGGATAAAATAACGGGTGTGTCAGTAGCATGGATTCTCTGAAGGGTATGCAGTCGTAACCTGAACTGCTTGCCAGAAATCCCCACCGTAAGTCTCAAATGAAATGCCACTACATTGCCAGATAGACACAGGTTTATGTAAAACACAGCGAAGATAAAGGGGCAACCAGCTGTACACTCTGAGACAATCTGTATAGTGGAAAGGTATGGTATGGATATAGATATATGTGTATACACATAATCCACAGACGTAAACCAAAGCAAGTTATGAAATGAGGATTGTACATGTATATATGTATACACAACAGACTTATGTCCCATAGATATGACATATGTACATAAATAGGCGACATTATATCTAATATGGGTAGACAAACAGACATGCAGGAAAGGTGAATAAACCGCAGCATTCCAAACCATTGGCCAGAAAGTGACAGTCCAGCAAGTTCTACACTTTAAACATGCAGATAGGTGTCCATTGCAGGACTCCAAAAATTGAATCTTACGTAGTGTCAACCGACATTGACGCAAAAGAAGTGACCGCAGAAAATACGAAATAGCTGTACATGCAACAGTATCAGGTGCAAGGGTGATGACACATGTGTCGATAGAATGTATGACGCATTAACTGATATCCGGAGAGTGGGGAGTGCATATAAGTGTCTCCACACTTCAGTACCGCACACATTAAACATGTGTAATGGGTACTGTAGAGGGTTGTCAGGTATGGGAATCATGGGTATGCATAAATGGGCCTAGGTGTTGTTTGGCAGAGATTTCGTAGGCCCGCCCCATGGGAGTGATGTGGGTATAGTACACACCTATATTCTCAATAATGGGGCAAACCATCCACTGGATATTGCGGAAACCATTTTGGGAATATGTAGGGCCCTATATCAGTGTCATGTAGGCGATTATCATGGATGGATATGCGTACGACCAAGATGGCACCCATAACTGGCAAACTGTCCAAATAACACAGCTGCACTAAGGCATAGTACATGAAATACAAATAGGGACTATATTAGATATACCCCAGACAAAGTCAGAACGTTGTGAGAATACTGGCGTACCCATGAATATGGATGTTATGAGTGTTACTAATCATGTAATGGAAATGTCAGTCACTATTATCTACCGCACAGTCCGTAATGCCTTGCCAGCAATTTACCAGAAAGGCACATCACTATGACAAATGTAACAAGGTCAAACGTCAGGGCGTTTACCCATAATGTGTACAGGTTAGGGGTATGAAGGTAACCTGTCCAAAATACATGTACAGAACTAGTGATACTAGGTGGACAGGTGAGAAGAAAGACATCAGGACAAATGAGAAAACATGTACAAGTCACACACATGTACCTCGACAAATGTGAATGACAGCGTATGCCCTGTGAATGTCAATATGTCAAAAGTAATGTGTCCCTCAGGGTGTCATGCAGTGTCACCGTAACAATGTCCAGTCCTCCAGGCACGTACGTGAGCTCTGCCACTGACGGAAAGCGCAAATACCGGCGCACACATATGGTACATGATAGACCAATTAGTGTGGATAAGCAGCTGTTGGCCTGTGTGAGGAATACTACTGTCTGGGTGGGAGTGTCCTGCAATGTAAATGTAATGGCATGTGGCCTGTGATGCCGCCATACAGTGTGTGTATTGGTGTCAGAAAGTTGATATTTTGTATCAGACACATACTCCGCAACTGTACAGATTTACGCAGAATGTGCAGAGTTCTGCCTCATATGTTTGGTGTGTTCCACGTAACAACAGTAACATTCTGGCACTTTCATGATAACTGAAGACATGAAATAATGACAAACATGTGAGTAAGACACCAAATCCGACAGAAAAGCCCTACTAATGCAAAACCTATTATTGTGTCAACTATCTACATTTGTAAGAGCAACATGTCAATACTGCCCCTATGTGTCCCACTATCCGATAAGGCCTTGTCCAGCAACTTGCTCTAGGAGGTGGAGTGGTATGAACAGAAACAGATGCATGTGTGAGGAAACAGCAATATCGACTGCAAGATAACGCAGAAGGTATGAAATGCGCTGCAGTAGGACATGCAGTACTGTCCGCAGGTATGTGCTGACATGTCAAATGACACAGCAGTCTACATGAAGAACCTATAGGGCTGTCACCTTTACAAATGATGATAGTGGGACATACCCACAGCCATGCACACAGCACAAATAGTCATACACACATCAAAACTAGGCCATGATACATGAAGCCTCCGGCGTGTACGAGTACAGTGAGAGTACAGCAAGGATAGATGTCTGCCAAGATATACAGCAAACACCTGTAAGGCCGTGTAACACTGCCCATAACACGGACGTTGCATGGACAATGTTGGGAGTTGCAACATACCCCATTGGTATGTGAAAGCTATGCAAATATGCGATACATGAAACAGTCAACTGTCCATGCAAGAGCAGAGTTATGGGCAGAAAATAGATTACATATATATATATATATATAGAGAGAGAGAGAGATACAGACATACACACACACACACATGGCAGGGCTGGTAATCGAACCTACACATGACTACCCTATCACACTACAGCATGATGCATTTACAGAACACGCTACCAAGATTACTAAACACAGCAGACACACAGGCATTCTACTAGGTGCGTGTCAACATCCGCAAAGACAAAGACGTCAGCAGGATACATCTGTGTTGCGAAGCGTCTAAAAGCATAACCTGAGTCCCCAGGCGGACGGGAGCATGCACACACACACACACACACACACACACACACACACACACACACACACATCTGGCAGGCCTGGGAATCGAACTTACACCTAACTACCCTATCATACTACAGCATGACGCATTTACAGAACGTGCTACCGAGATTACTGAACATAGCACTCCCAGAGGCATACTTCTAGGTGGGTGACATCATCCGCAAAGGCAAAGACGCCGATAGGGAATGTATGTGTTGTGAGGCATCTAAAAGCATTACTGTCTCCCCAGGCAGCTGGAAACACACACACACACACACACACACTTGGAAGGGCCGGGAGTTGAACACACACCTACCTACTCTAACACACTACAGCGCTATGCATTTACAGAACGCGCTACCGAGATTACTGAACACAGCACTCCCAGAGGCATACTTCTAGGTGGGTGACATCATCCGCAAAGGCAAAGATGCCGATAGGGAATGTATGTGTTGTGGGGCATCTAAAAGCATTACTGTGTCCCCAGGCAGCTGGAAACACACACACACACACACTTGGAAAGGCCGGGAGTTGAACACACACCTACCTACTCTAACACACTACAGCATTACGCATTTAGAGAAAGCGCTACCGAGATTGCTGAGCACAGCACTCCCAGAGGCATACTTCTAGGTGGGTGACATCATCCGCAAAGGCAAAGGCACCGATAGGGAATGTATGTGTTGTGAGGCATCTAAAAGCATTACTGTGTCCCCAGGCAGCTGGAAACATGCACACACACACACACACACACACACACACACACACACGCACACACACAGACACACACACTTGGAAGGGCCAGGAGTTGAACACACACCTACCTACTCTAACACACTACAGCATTACGTATTTACAGAACGCGCTACCGAGATTACTGAACACAGCACTCCCAGAGGCATACTTCTAGGTGGGTGACATCATCCGCAAAGGCAAAGATGCCGATAGGGAATGTTTAGAGAGTGAGCGGTCTGAAAGCATATTACCGTCCCAAGGTAGATGTACACAAACATGCCAGTGCTGTCATCGGGCCAACTAAATATCTACGGAGCACAACAACACTGAATAGATATGGGATGCACCACAGACAGTACACCCTTCGAGAGAGCAACAAGTGTGTTCAATGTAGGCATCCATCGTGACAATGAAATTGGACATCTGGTGCCTGGATGACCACCATGGCTATACAGGATGTCAATGGCCATGCCCACATGCTTAGTATCACACGTCTGTTTGGAATGTACTGTGTGTCCATCTGCACAATGGCGTACTGGGCATGCTCACACTCTTAGCTGTTGCAAAGGGCCAACTTGCATGCACACGGAGTCTAATCATGGAAGGGCGCAGTGTGGAATGTACTGTGTGTCCATCTACACAACGGCGTACTGGGCATGCTCACACACTTAGCTGTTGCAAAGGGCCATCTTGCATGCACACGGAGTCTAGTCACGGAGGGGTGAAGTGTGGAATGTACTGTGTGTCCATCTACACAACGGCGTACTGGGCATGCTCACAAACTTAGCTGTTGCAAAGGGCCATCTTGCATGCACACGGAGTCTAATCACGGAGGGACGCAGTGTGGAATGTACTGTGTGTCCATCTACACAACGGCGTACTGGGCATGCTCACACACTTAGCTGTTGCAAAGGGCCATCTTGCATGCACACGGAGTCTAATCATGGAGGGGCACAGTGTGGAATGTACTGTGTGTCCATCTACACAACAGCATACTGGGCATGGTCACACACTTAGCAGTTGCAAAGGGCAATCTTGCATGCAGGTGGAGTGTACACACAGAAGGGCACAGTAAGGTATAACTGCCCTCATGCACAGGGCGGTCACACATGCAGTGACCTGTACACACACAGCTGCCATCACAGTTGTCACAGGTGCAGGTCACACACGTACACACTGCAGTGTACACTGTAGCTGTCAAGTCAGCACCATGTCGTTGGTGCAGCACTACACAGCCTTACGGTCCCATAACACCATGTGACACATGACCACTGGGCTGTACAGCGGTGTACACCAACTGTGCAGAGTACACATGTACCAACAGGGATCCAACAGGTGTTATGCATTGCAATGATACCAGTATACACGAACAGGTCGGCTCAAGACATACCATGGCCCTTACACAGCTGTGACACCTGACTGTTGCTGTACACCAATGAACACACGTCTGGGTATGTCATACATGTGATTGTGTGGATGTGTGCATGGACTGCACACACAACACATACATACATGGCCTTTGAAGTACCTCTTGCATAACACTGGCCTAATCAATGCTACACACGCGAATTGAAGGTGGGCCCATGTCTGTTGAATGCTCACACTACAGGGGGTAGCAGTGTTGACCGGGACACATACCCTTGTACTGGTCGCCTGTGACACCCGAGATATCATACCGCAGTCCATGTGTTATGTATGTCAACACACATGTCCAACAATAGCAATGCATACAAACATGGCAACAGGAGACACATGTGACATCTGTACTGTGCATGCAGCAAACATGCATGTGCAGTGGCCGATGTCCGTAACATAGTTGCACCTACCTACGACATGCAGACGCAATGCAGACCCATCATTGACATCTGTATACGGTGACATACAAACAGCACATATGGAGGGATGTGTGTACATAACCTGGTGAACCACCTGTCTAGATGTATGTGTGCAGGGGGTGGCTCACAGTTGTGTCACACACCATCCTATCATGCCATGTGCTAACTGTATGCTATGTCGCTGTTACGTGACGGTGCTGACATAATGCATACACAGTGGTCAGGTGTTAACAACTATATGTCATATGGCACCTGTAACACCTACAACCTCCCGTGTGTATATAGCAGCACATTTGCCAGATATAGCGTTGGTACACATAATGCAATCAATACCGCTGCATGTCCGTGTCATCATATGGCAGGTGTATCATTCCCAGCACTGCCATGTGTGTCCGAATGTGTGACCAGGGATGCCACATATCGCGGGGAATATGTCCCAGTTGCTACACATTCCTGTAAACCATTGTAGAGAACTGTACATACGTCAGTGTGGGAAGCATGACGTTCGCCGGTGAGGTGCATCACACACATCGGCTGTCCGTATACACATGTGTGGTCACCACAGTGTGTGTGTGTCTGTATGTATGTCTGGTGCTTGGTGTGAGTGTGTATGCTAATATACGGTGGGAAATTATCACTGGCCCCACGTGTTGACTAACCCGTAATGGTGATGCATTACACAACCCTGTTGATGCCATAGGTCCCAGCCATACTGGCTACCTGTGCATGTCCCTTCTCTGTGACACGTCGTGTGGGTGCATAGTACTGTGAGGGTGATGACCACACAGGCAAGGGTCCCCAGCTGCACACTATGGGGTGTGCGTTATAGTGGTGTACACCCCGTGACTGTGGCCATGTTCATGTACTGTTACATGGTCCTACTGCTGCACAGTGTGGCCTCCAGCTACCAAGTGACACCTCATATCATCATTGGCCAGGCAGCTGTGTACAACCCCTGCACCATGTCACCATACCTGTAATGTGTCCTGCTATGTATGTCACATCTCTGTCCAGTGTAGCTTGTGGCACCGACCACATGCGTCAGGTGCAGTATATGTGCGGACATCTGTGTCACGTTTGTGTGGCCAACAGTCAGGATGAGGGTACATGTAGCATGCTGATATTGCCAGACGTGCCTGTGTGTACTCCACAGTTACACGTGGGGGACTGCAAACACTGCTACCTGTAGGCACATGCAAGTACACCATAGGAGGGAACCAGGGTATCACAACCAACATGGTGCTACAGATGTAACCGAGACACATACCGTGAACACATCACAATGCATGCTGCACCTGCACTACATGGTGTGACTGGTGCATGTCGACAGTACACAACCTATGTCACATACACAACTCAGTATTCACACACAACCACTGCAACATACACATCCCTCACTATGCATACACAGGTATTACATACACCTCTCACTATGCTGTTCACCCTGTGCATCAGAATATTTGTGCATAACCCTGCACCGATGGTGTGGATGACAGGGATGCGGCACAGGCTTCATCATACGCACAGTGTGATATGTTTGCCAGGGGCATAGGCTGCACCAATGGATAACATCATGTGTGTATGTAAGGGCCGGTGAGTTGACTGGACATGTCTGTGCAGAATGCATGTGGATGTTGTGGAGCCCTACAGTTGTGTTTGCTGTGTGCGTGTATGTGTGTACACAGTTCTGCTATTTGTGATGCCTACACGGGGTATAATTGACAGCCCCAGATTGTAGAGTGCAGGTTGTACAGCTCACTGTGTCCGTCCATGGCCACGTGACCTGTGCCTGCCTGGGGTTGCACGGGCACTACCAGGTGGAGGTACAGAGTGGCTACTGTCCGACGACACATGTCCACTGGAACCGTGTCCCCGCTGAGACCATCCAGGCCTGCTGTGTCCTGGTGTTGACAGCACAGCAGCAGCTGCACTGCTACTGCTACCGGCACTATGGGAGTGGGCATGTGAGGTGGCATGCTCACGTCGACCTACACTAGGTGGTGTTGCTGGCCTACATCCACGTGGCCTATGCCTCACTCCTACCAGGTGTTTCAGCACAGACAGCTCCCGCTCATGGATTGCCATGCCTCGGTCAAGGATTCCGACCATTTCACCTAGTCGCCTATCCAGAACATTAGCAATCTGCTGTTGAGCATTTGCCAATGCCTGGATGTTGTCATTTAGGGTATGGATAGCAGCCCTCTGCAGCCTCTGCCCTTCTCTGTTCTGCCGTTCAGCATGTGCCTGCGCCGCCATTACAGTCTGGAACATGCGTCTGGTGATACCAGCTGCTGCGCTCTGTCCTGCAGGTGCATGTCTGCCAGAGGTCCTCCTACGAGCAGCACCAGCCACATGCCTGTGTGGCACATCTGCAGTCATTACACTGACACCATGGTGTGTAGACACACCTTCTGTAGCCACCACATGTTCCTGTTCCACGCCAACAGACGCTGACTGTCCTTCCTCTATGGCCACCGGTGATGCGGTATGTGTTGGCAGCAGAACTGTGTGTGGGGAAGAGGAGGACATAGCTGGGATGGTAACCATTGGCACAGATTTAGCCCCTGACAACCCTGCCTGTACCTCATGCATATGTTCATCACCGCTAGTATCTGTGGGGACACTAACATCAGATGGACCGCAGGAGGGTAACGCACCTACATCACCTGTGAATGCAAAGAAATACTGTAAAGTACAATAGACACAGACACACACACACAGACACACACACAGACACACACACACACACACACACACACACACACACACACACAGACACACCATGCATGTGATTTGTCAGATGGCAAGCAGCATGCCTGCGATACAGCAGAGGGCATGCAGCTCAGACATTAATAGTGTTAGTAAGCATACCTCCCTGGGGTGCACACTACAGCAAGCAGGTGTCATATCAGTAACCATGCAGTTCACACAATCATGGTAGTATGCATGCATCCCCGTGATACACCATGTGGCCCAGAACAGGATAACAGTACACATGGCTGACGTGACCTTGACATGTAATTTGCTGACATGTGCATTAACATGCATACATGTTTGACACAATGGTGTTCTGACACATGTACAGCATCATAATGGGCTTCACATTGCAGTGTTGTGTGTATGCCCTACAGATAGAATGCATGTTTAGCAAATGTGCATGAGCACGGGAGGGTAGTGTGAGCCGTCTACATTGTATACAGTGTGAAATACAGACACTGTGCCATTGCATGGCAACATGAGGCATGTATGTTGCTGTAGAATG
The DNA here is from genome assembly GCF_019279795.1 of Protopterus annectens. NCBI lineage: Eukaryota > Metazoa > Chordata > Ceratodontiformes > Protopteridae > Protopterus > Protopterus annectens. The sequence goes on along the minus strand of NC_056733.1, from coordinate 1,181,512,234 downwards.
CATAATATGTACATATTGCATAGCCATAACTGCAACACAGTCGTGATGTTCGACAGATCATATATGGTAGACTTCAGTGACACCTCCAGTAGCTGTGCACAGGCTTTTAGGTTGTCCACTGTATCACATCAACTGTATAATCGGTCAACTAAGGCTATAATTGGACCATCCATGTGTGGACAATGTGCAACAGGGTGTATACACATCCCATGTACTGTGTGGCTACATGTCTCTGGCCATCCCCCATGGCCATGTGTGCACATGTGGTGGCCAATTGTGTGTGATGGGCATCTTTTCCACATGTCTGTGTTGTCCCATATGACATACAGCCATACATGTCAGATAAGTCACATTCCACAGGTCTATGCAGACAACGGGTTGTATGTTTGGTATGTGGGGTATAGGTCATGTGATAGTGTAACAATATTGCAGACAGAACACTACATGTCTGGGACATGTCAGGTGGCACATCACAATGTGTGCACCCAATGCAGGGGCATATGACACAATGGTGACACTTGTGGGCTGCCCATATCACAGCTCACTGTGTGGTACTGTGTGCGTACCACACATGTTGTTCCAATGCATACTACATATGCCTCCATTGTAGAACACCTCCACCGTTGTATGCATAGCTGACCACACATGTCGCAATGACAAGTACTGTGGTTTCAAGTCTGTGTATCATTACGTTTGAATATATTGCACATGGGTGGCGTGTGTGAATGCATGGTGGTGTGACCTGCATATCATGACTGGAACAAACATCAGGTGTGCAAGTGTTAACTGGCCACATGGCAAATAGATCTACACTGTAACATGCCTGATACTGATGACAGTCTCACCTGCAACGGACCCATGTCTGTGCAGCACGCCAGAGGTACCTGTATAGGGGTGACACACCAGTATGAACATTATCCATGACTGTATGACAGCCACAGGTTGCACTGTGCATGTGCACACATTCACCTGTGTAATAGCATATAGTATGCACATGTGTGCATACACAACGTAGCATACTGTAGTATGCAGCATGTGTGTCCACATACCTGGCATATGTTGTTACTTTACATTATGTACAGTGACACATGCAACTACATGGGATATAATAGCCATATGTGCATTACTGACTTACCAGGCAACTCCAGGCTCATTGGTTGGGAGACACCCACCTCCACGATGGCAGCTAGTATTTCTGGGTGCTGTTCTCTGGGTGTCCCCAGACTGGCCAGTAGCTCCTCGGTATGTGTGAGTGGGGGCTGGGTTGGTGGCCCACCACCTGTTCCACCTTGTTCCCTGGCGATTGCAGTGGCATGCTGTTTTGCATGTCATATCAGGTCCATGCAGTGTCTGCGCACCTGCTGGTAGGTGCGGTTATGGCCACCCACATCGTTCACCCTCCTGCTTAGATCCTGCCACAGGTCATCCCGCTGCTGGGCATGCTGTGGCACATGGCTGAACAACAAGTCATAGTTGTCATGGAGCTGTGGGATGAGGACATCATCCTCCTGGCGGGTGTATGCTGAGAGGCGTGTACAGGGCATTATCTGTAAAACATAATGATGGTGACATATCACAGTTTCAGAGATGTACAGAGATACTGCTGCACATACATTTCTATGACATCTACTGCATCTGCACAGTTATCTTTGCAAAGCACCATGACACTGACATGACTGACGTGTTTGTGTCACACATGTCACACCCATTATGCATTGGATATCATCACCATATATGTGTGTCACCTCATTACAGTGTTCATACTCCATGTAAATGCTGTCTTGCTGTGGGCATGTCTATTTGCCTGCACTTGTGTTCTTACCTATCTGCACATGCCTCGATGTGTCCACGGTACTACTGTTGACCTGGATGCTGTGTATATGTCACATATCAACATAGACACAGCCGGAATGGACTTGAGCAGTGACAATGCACACATACGCATGGACACCTGTACATGCATGTGTTTTGCCATATACATCTACACAGCACTGTACAACTGTTCAACATCCTGACACGGATTGCCTGTATTACACATGTGATAGACATGGGACAATGGATAGTCAGACGACATTCGCAGGGATGGTCATCAACCATAGCATGTGCGGGCATGTTTCCATGCTGTTACAGACAGCCATTGTGCCACCGCAAGCTGCATCAGTGCCACATTACTGATCGAGTCAGTTGATAGTGCATCTACCATGCGGCCATCACACCATGTATGACAGGGATGACATCTGCAGCTTTGATGGACAGGGTTGCATGGTATGGCGGGAGAATGTCACATATATGGCACAGGGATCTGTCCAGCCTGTGGCGATCCTAGTCTTAGGACGGTGGCTGTCCATGACATATGTCATATAGATCAGGATATGGACATGTAGCATGTCCATCATCATGGTGTAGCAAATGTTCTTCTGCAAGGTAGACAGCATGCTGCATAGTGAAGGTGTGGATTGTGAAGGCTGTTATCGCACATCCATGCATAGCCATTACCCCTTACAGGTGGCATGTGATCCAATATTGGTCACCACAGTGCTGTATATGCCTGGCCAGTGATCTCCGTGCTCATGGATGGCACCCTGACATGACATGGGTACCTCAGATGACTACCTAAGGGGCCTGGAGACGTCACCATGTCGGGGTGCACTGCACAGCACCATCCCTTACACAGTGTCCATAATGTTGACCACAGCCTAGGTAGCAGTTTATGGGTACAGGGATGTTCACCTAGCGGTGACACTGCTGGTATCATCCATCAGACTGTGCACATATGTCACACACCTCACACACACAGCCCATTCTGTATGTTGTTCACAACACTGGCACAGCTAAACTGATAGGTCATGGCCATTCACAGCCTTACATACACAGATGCCTAACATTTGTCTGTGTGGTATGGGCTACAATGATGGTGGGGTACAACACATTAACCCTGTTCTACTGTATCTGGCACAGATGTGCTGTGCACATGTCACTCTTGCACCTTTTGTAGTTGTGGGTCTGTCAACAGGCCACTGGTGGAACACTCCTGTGACATACAAAGGTATTTGTAATCAAATATCCATGCTATCTTGTACATCTGTACTGCTAACATCTACAGTGCTAATGGTTCATGGACATGCACATCATACTCAGCAGGGTTATAGTGCGGTGCCACCCTAAATGACTGTCATCACCACTTGTGGGTTGATATTATCCAACACCCTATCTGTATTGTATGGTCATGCTAGGCACTTGTTCAGAACATGTGAGCATGTCATGAGCTACTGATTACTATAGCACCCATTCCACACCATTTCCCATAGGTACACTGGCTGTCCTACACTTCCCAGCTTGCTTAAGGTACGACAGCTGTTGTACACACGTAACGCACATATCCTGTGGGACATGGTTGTATATGCATGCATGTCCAACTGTCACGTACCAGTGCTACTGCCTGTCTATATGAGGGATATGTCAAACATGTGGCAATACAGCAATTGTCTCATGTACACATTCAATGCTCACTTCCCAACATACGGCACTACAGCCTGTGGGGGATGCACATCTGCAGCCGTGCTGGGCCCATAGCTCTCAGGTGTACCTCATTACGGGGAACATACCTCATTTGGGGTTCTAAAAGGTGCATGTTCCTCAAGGTTCCACATTGGAAGGGTCTGTCACACATTCATTGTTGTACATAGTTTACCTGCTAGCCATGGCTAGATAGATGAGAATCATATTAATTCATTGAAATATCTGTTTTATACGTAAGACCAGCCTATTTTAGCCATCATATGCCCTTCCTAGTTGACGCTGTTAGTAAGCCAGTTGTAAGTGTTCCACGTTTCGCCCATTTGTCACACTGTATGAGGGCTAATGTTCCTCATTTTGGGGACAGGAGGCTGAAAGCTATGGCTGGGGGTAATGCTGTCACCAACCCTGACTGCACCTGACAGTCATTTGGGGATGTGTAACATTCGCAACACACCCCACCCATCACATAGTCTCACATAATCTACACCACTGGCCACACCTACGAGGACAACCTGTGCAGTACGTCTCCATACTCACTGTAGGCACCAGAGGTAGCCCCCATCATGGAAGACAACATCACCAGCTTATAGCCCACAGTCTCATGTGTGCCCACCACAACCAGCCAATAGTGTGTTATAACATTCACAACACACCAGTCATAGCTGACTTTGTAGGGTGTCACACTGCAGTTCCACACAGCAGGCTACACAAGGCATTAGTCGCTTACATCTTGCTGTCGGGTAACTGCTTCTGCAACATAACCTATGCACCCATGCCACACCTCACCAGGTATGATATGTCTGTCATTCACCATGTTAGTGTGACTGCCCTTTGATGCCACTTTACAGACTACGTGTGCAGGGACATGCAATAGCTCACCAGTCTTATAACCCTGAGGGTGTGGGCCTAGCCCTGGGGAGCATTTTGCATACGTCCGGACATGATACCACTGTACAATGACCGACTGTGTCACTTCAACAGTTGCCTGTGCTCCTATTGTCATTCCACAGGTATGTGGTATCTGTCCGCTATGACTGTCCTGGTCAAACACAATGCTTTGGCACAGATGACTTGCACCTGTTGGCCCTGGGAGTACAGCTCACATGCAAGGCTCTTGCTGCTTCTATACTGCCTGTCCTGCACAGTTTCCAATAACTGTCACCGGCAGGGCGGTAACTGGCATGCGCGACATGGGATCATGTGACACATTGCTTGCATCTTCCCCTGTGACGCACACAGGCAAGCCACACCTTATAATGCACCACTCCAACATCTCTGCAGTGACTGGGACCTGCCTGTAGGCTCTGCAGAGCACACCTGCAATGACAGGTTATAGACGGACCATACCTTTCAGGCACATACCTGGACCGGCACACCCACAGCTGAGGGGTTCCCATATCCCACTATGTTTTGCACACATCCTGGCAAGTTGCTTAGCACAATGCATCAGAGGTGCTCCACGTGCAACTAACTGTGTCCGGGACCACTATACACATTGTAACAAGTGACAGAGTCAACATCATACCACACGGGTAACATACCTTCTATGGTGGTATAGTGGACAGTGGGCCTCAGCTACTACTGATGTGTGACTGACACTACCCCACACTTCACTGGGATAGCCACTCATGTACCGACACATCCATGAGTCATACCCTCCACTCTGCTGGATCAACACATACACACCACTTCCAAGACCTACATTACCCTTGGCATGAACACTACCACCATGTGACTGGTGTTACACACCTTGGGTTATCCCCTCATTGGTGGATTCCGAACATATGCTAATCTACCTTGTTAGCCACATCCCGGAAACACACCCATCACAGCATACACAGTACATGTGTACTACTACACCTACTACAGACGTCTGCTGACAGTGGTTGTTAACATCATGACACCCGTGCAGATGGACAATGCACATACAAATGCTGACACATACCCCAGTGCACTTAATTAGCATGTACACAACTGCATGGATCATGCTATTCCACACAGAGCCATGATGGTACACACCTGATAACAGACGCCACTCTGGTGGTCATGTTCCACGGACATATGATGTACAACAACAGGTGTAGGCTGTTGCACAGTGGTGTACATTCCCATGTGTGGGGTGGCTCACTGGTCAGCCATGGTGGGGCCACAGGGTCCCTCATCACATCACATACTCCAAGACTAGCTACATAAACATGACTGCCACACATTCCGGGGTGTACCACCAGGCATTATGGTGGTATGTCAGTATTCGATGGCAACACCCACATCTGCTGTCACATACAACAGTCACTTAGGAACATTGCAGACCCAGGTATTGTTGGCAACATGCTGGAGGATGGATTCAATGCTGACAGTACACCCTCTCACTCACTACAGGGCCGCAATCCATACATGAACATTGTGGTGTCCCTGTGGTCACATCTACACAGTACTGACCTACACTCTATGTGTCCTGGGACACTGGCCCCATGTCACCTTCCAACGTCCCAGGCTGTGATGTCCACCAACCTCCGAATTACATGTCTCCCCACTAGGCCACCATATTCAGTAATAGCCTTGTTTCAGACATTGTAGACCCTGAATGGCACACAGCAGCATTTATCACACTACACACAGGTGGCACCGCATTCCACGAGTGGGACTATAGTCCTACACACCTGACTGGACTGTTCTGCGTGGCTATGGGGCACATCATCAAGGACATCATTCTCAGAGACATTGTTGGTCTCCCGTCCTCTGTTGCCACCCGGGTTGGGCTTGTTAAGGCCAGAGCATGGCCCCTACACATGGTGGTCTCCCTTCATACAGTTACCATGGCAGTTGCTGATGGTACGGGAGTCCACACATCCTACATTGTCCTCTCATTGCCTTTCAGCACCATTCCCCATTCTGGTATTGACAACATACACATCCACCTGCACATCGTACCCTGTGTCTCAGGATGTTATGCTATGTGGCTCATGGACAGGACACACAGAGAGGCCAGCATACCATAGTACCTACTACATGTCAGGTACTTTGGCATACCACGGTCCTCAGTCATAGGGCCCCTCATGTTAAGTATATGCTTCCCTGCAGAACAGGCTGGCACAGGGGACTTTCCCTGCCTAGCTTTAGAACCCCTACATTCCAAGCGCCATGATTGCTCCACCAGCTGATACTGACTCCAACCATACGGGTGTCGCTGTGACAGATACATAATATGACTATCATGGCATCAAGCTGCATGACACAAGGTGCATGCACATCACCTATGCATTACACCATTCACCCACTGACTATCACATGGATGGTAGTCCCCTACATTCATATCACATTGTACATGTTTGCAGTACACACATATGTCGCACCCACTCCTGTGGTTACCGTATTGCCACTGTGGCATGGATATCCTCTTACGTGGCCACACCTATCTGTACTGGGTGTGTAACTGGTACATAGGCACCCATTGTACCTCTGAACTCATGACATCTACACACATTCAAGGGTACACCACCCCATTTAGGGTGTACCTTACACAACAGCTACAGCTTTACATGCCACAACATTAACACTCCATGACGTTTACTGAGCTCTGACAGTTTAAATATGCGGCTGCACTACGGACACCACATCTGTACACATTTGCATACTACATACTCAGGGGTGACCTCTGCTGATCAGACAGGGCCCATGTCCACAACAGTATTGATGGATATACTCCTCATACACAACATAAGCAGAGGCCACTGTGAGCAACATGCTCATGGATATGTGCACACATGCCACAATGAGTGGGATGTGCTTCTGGGTTACATTCGCAAACCGGACACTCACCATGCTGTGGAACATAAGTCCTCTGTACATCACGCAGGGACACTCAGTAGCACTGTTCATGTGATACCTCCCTTGGTGGTTGGGAGACACATGTAGGCCTGGGATCACTGCAGTGGCTGTACTGTGCAGTGGTGCAGGTGACACCTGGCTCTGCTCTTCACAGGACACTACCCTGGAGAGGTGCCACTAGTGTGAACACTGTAGTTGTGCTTACACATGGACTTGACAGACTGCATAGTACCCCACTATGCACCTGTGCAGCTATTACATGTCCTTTGTGCATGGTTACTTGGTAGCCCTTCCATTTAGATTAGCTATCATGCTATTACTATGTCCCATACCTACAGGCCATATGTATCCTGTTATTGTACATACTAATAGACGATACCTGTGGTATGCATGCTATGCCTGTTATGCTGTGTAGAATATCTGTCATATCTACCTATAATACTATACATTACACATATTTCACATAGTATCCCATAATGCAAGGCATACTTGCTCAGCGGGACCACCTTACATATGTCATTAATGTTATTTACCCATACACATGCGTGCTGTGACAGTATATCAACATATACTATCCCCTGCTATGGCACGTCCTTGTTGGACATACCCTACCACTGACAGCGGGTTGTATGGAATTGTTCTGTTTAATGGCCTCATGTAACATCCCTTCTGGTGTCTGTGCTGTGTACCTTCTGTCCCACTGCTGGACGCACACATTCTACAAGCGTTAGTATGCTCAGCAAGACATCACTACATAAATACCTTTCCCCACTTTATGCATTGCGGACACATTTATTTAATGCAAACCAGGCTATACATACAGTAAAACTAATTAATACAGATCATGCTATACATAGCCTTATATATCGGGTGTTCTACATACCTTGTTGTCATTACGGCGTTTCATTTCTATCACTCTCACAGTGTTTCAAATGTTTTTCGGTATGAGCATACGGTTTGCATGTCTGGCAAGTCATCCTTATATACGTCGATACCTGAAACATGTGGATTCTTCCCGCCAATTGGTGTTCCTGAGTGACTAATTACTTGCATATCAGCTGTGCAGCTACTCCATTCGCCAATTACACGGCGACAGTGGGGTATTATTGGATTCTCCACTTGGGCGTTGCCTATTTGCCCTACCTTCGGGGAGACGGTCTGTATTGTGTTTTGTTATGAGTAACTGCAACTGCTATGCATGGAGACAAGTATAGTTTGGATTCATGTCCCCCGTGGATTGTGTGTGACAGGTAGAGTATTTGGTTCAACATGTGGGTGTACCTGTCATCCCGACGTCTGATAATGGAGTATTGCAATCAATACCTGTAACATGGCTGTTTGTTCCATTATACAATGCCTGCAATTTTGCATGTCGCCTTTAATTGTGTCTCTCACACGGTATGTTGAGGGTTCTGCGGATGTAATTGACTGACTGGATGTTTGTGCTGCTATTACAGTTTGTATTGCTTTAGTTTCTAGTGTGGGGGATGTCGGTGGTTGTACGTAACATATACAGTTTGTGGGCCTTGCATTTCTACATAATCCGTATATATGTGTGTGGGCTCCGTCCCTGATTAGAGAGCTAACAGTTAGTAGACTTATGTTATGGGATTGTACGTTGGGCCGTTGTTAATTGGTTTCTATATCGTCTGCAGGTGAGCTTGCTACTTGTATACCTCCGTAATTGCAGCGATATAGCAGGGGATATGTGTAGGTGACAGCTATCCCTTGTATTTCTGTCCCAGATATTTGCAGTCATTGTGGTTGTGTTGTTAAAAGAGCCTGTTTGCCATGGGTTACCACCTTATCATATGGTCATTGTTGGACACTTGCGGGACACAAAGCGGTGTTTACAGGCCAATACGTAGCCACGGTCAGTACACAGGTAGCACATACTTTTATCCTCACTACATACCTATTCTTGTGTGACTTTGGCTACTTACCATATTGAATGTAACATTTAAGTTTCTTACATACAGGCATAACTATTAAATACGACTGTTACATTATATATGGGAAATATTTATGTCCTACCATCTCGGACATTTGCCTTTTTGACTGTTTTATGTCAGGACATACCTGCCCAGGGTGGGGCTGTGCCTCCTACTGTGGGACAGGTAGTAGCCGTATGCCTACGGCTAGCTATACCCACACCTACCGTACTGATCTGCCTCTGGCTTGGCACTAACAAACACATGTTGTGGACACACACACACATTACAGTCACACAGAGATGCACACGGCACCCTCAACGCGCACTTACACAGACTACGGCACTCACAGACACAGTTGAACACAGTACCTACGTGGACCGTGACACCGTCAGCGGTGACTAACCGTCCCTTCATATCATCATACTATTACTCGCGGATGTACTGTTCCGGTACTGTGTTCTATCGGTCTTTCAGCCTCGTGGTTACGCATGTTGGTATGTTACACATTCCATGGTTGGCGGTATCCTATTTATTTGTACCTCCAAGATGTTATGAATGTCGTTGAACTATCTATCATATTTGCAGATATCGCTGAATCCATCTATATCACCATATATCCCTCTATTGCCCTTTCTATCTGTATTATATGTATGCATATGTGTACATATATATATATATATATATATATATGTATATATATCTATATATATATCTATATATATATATATATATCTATATCTGGCGGGGAACGTGACAGGCACACAGCACCACCATATGCTGTAAGACTCATGTACTGTTCAGATGTTGGCATTCCGTGTTCCACTGGCTGTTGTGTTTACAATGTTTGAGGGCTGCCTATGTAGGAGTCACACATTGGGCCACCTATACATTACAATTTACAGTTGGTCATGTTTGTGTGCCATCCAGTTTACTGTGTGTGCAGGTGGAGAGGTATCAGTCCGTAGGGGCCTACATGGTCAGAGTATGTGCTATACGTTCCCTCTTTGCCAAGGCGTAGGCATATTGGACACGCCTCCATCTACCTACTGGGGCTGGCACAGTGTGTTCATGGTCTGAATCCCTCTGTGCCTGTACTGGCCTTGGCAATTGCAGTGGGCTATGAGGGCCTTCACCATTTTGTCCCTGCTGCAGCTGCTTCCGCAGGATCATATTATGTAGCATGGCACATACTATGACGATGTGGGCACACGTGCCTGGAGAGTACTGCAAGGCTCCACCAGATGTATCCAAGCACCGGAACCGTGATTTCAGCATCCCGAACACACACTCTATGATGATTCTGGTTTGTGCGTGTGCCTCATTATGGCGTTCTTGCATGGGTGTGTGTGCATTTCTGATGGGAGTCATCATCCACGGCTCCAGTGTATAGCCAGCATCCCCCACGAGATGGCCATGTGGGATGTCCCCCCTGACAAATACCTGATACAGCTGTGAGGTATGCCAGATATGGGAGTCATGGTAGCTTCCAGGGCTGCCAGCACACACATCCATGATAATGCCCTGGGCATTGCACACGACCTGGCAATTGATGGAGTGGAATCCCTTGCGGTTTATGTAGCGCATACCCTGCTCACCGGGTGGTGACTTGATTTGTATGTGCGTGCAGTCTATCGCACCCAGTACCTCCGGGTATTGTGCCACACGGTGGAAGTGACTCATATTACTGGCCAACTGCTCCTGAGTTCTGGGGAAGTATATCTGCTCATTGGCATGTGGTAACATGGCATCCAGGAACTGGTGTAGTACCCTGGATGCTGATGCCTGTGAGATATCCATTATATCTCCAGTTGGCCTTTGAAAGGTACCTGTGGCCAGTATTCGCAGGTTTACACATACCTTCATGTCCACTGGTATGGGTTCCCCTCTGTTGTTTCTGGTTCTCAGGTGTGGCCGGCACAGCTCCACTATTTGCTGTAAGATGTCCCTGTCCACCCTGTAACGCTCTACTATCTCCAGGTCATGTAGCCCCTGGTAGGTTACCCTTGGTCTGAACACTCTCCTTCTCCTCCAAGACCTGCGGTGGTTGTCGGCATCATCCTCCACAACACCGTCAGTCTCTAACACATGCTGATGAATCACAGCTATGGCAGCTCCCAACATGTACATTTTAAAAGTTCCCCATGTGTTTACACCTATGGTGCGGTGTTTGGGAATACACAGGTGTGTGTTGGGTGCTTACACACATTATACTATTGTGCTTTGAACACTGATGATGTCAAAGGGTGTGTATGTACGTTCGTAGCTACAGGTTATGTTATGTGTTTTACTGCCGGAACTACTATTGTGGTGCCTTTGGTGTTGAATTACATTTGCCTGCCGTGGATTACCTCTTGACCTTCCCTTTACATTTCTGCGCGTTGCACCTACCATTTTCTGGCGTGCATCCTGCAGCCTACTTTCATTTGTACTTTCCTGGACCTGGCGTATCTTGCGTTATGTGTGCTACTGCCGGTCTGCTGTCGGTTTGCTTTGCTCTGCTGTGTCAGGTCTCCTGTCTTTGCAATCCAATACCTCCCCTCCTTTCTTTGCATTCACATGCCTCCCCTATCCTGTTTTGCAGGTTTCTGCAAGCGGACTTCTCAGCTGCCATCGATTGGCCTTCGTGGGTTGATTGGTGTTGATTGCTCATTAGTTCTCCAATTACCCTACTTCCGCATTTCCTTTTCTTCCCCTGACCTTCCTGTTTCTGCTATTGTTTGCGGCGCGTGCGTCCGATTACTGGGTTTCGGGCACGTTTTCATCCTCGTACACATGCGCTTTTGGCCACCATGTGTGCTCTCAGCTAAACGATTCCTCCCCACCCCTATCCTGCAGCTTTGCTTAGCAACGGACAGGCCAGATTTGCAATGCTCCAATGTGCTTAGTGCTACAGTGGCACACCCCTCTGCTGATGTCATGTATCTCCTCTGAGCCACTCCTTGGTGTTATACCGCTGCGCCGTATGGTACAACCTTCCTCCGGCGGGACATTTGCGATTTAGTATTATCTGCCTCATTTGCATGGCATTGACTACTAATTCATAGTTACCGTGCTGAACACTATCGCAAGCCCTTAGCAACCCTTGCACCTTGGTTGTGGTGTTCCATGCCTACCATTGTGTGTTATGCTGTAAACCTGATTTCTATTACGTTGCGATTTTATGACATTTTTATATTATTTCTTTATGTTACAGCTTCCGCACACATGCCCTGCGGTTCTGCTGTGCGTTACTGAGGACATGACATTAACTGTTGTTATTTACATGTTGTGCATCTTTTCTTATGCCATTGGCTGTGTATTTCGCTATTGGCATATGTTCAGGTTGTGATACCTGGGTCTGGCCCTCTTCCATAGCTCCAATGTTATGTTTGGGAAAATGTAAACCGTGTTTTTTGGTTTACATTTCCGCGGCTTACGCCTGCACCACTTCATGAATCGCTATATGCCTTCATTTGCATGGTGCAACACTGCACATGGGGTGATTTGCATACCTACGCTGGGGGCTGCATGAATCTGGCGTACGCCGGTAGTGCACGTGGAATTGGATCGCACCTGAATCGCTCGGCGGCCATATTTGGTGTTATAATGCCTACGCTATGCATGCGCCTGGCGCAAGCTTCATGAATCCCGGGGATAGTATTTTCTGAGGGGCTTAGAAATCTCAATGTTTCACCACTGCAAACACTGGTACATTTTGAAAATATTCTCAGAGAAAGAGATCCCCCTACACACACAGAGCAAATCAGATACTGTGCTCCTTTCTGAAAGAAACTAAGAATAATGCTACTCAACGCCAGAAGTCTAAACCTCAACATGCATGCACTCGAAACTCTTCTTAGCATGGAGAACATCGATATCTGTGCAGTAACAGAAACCTGGTTCAAGGCTCCCGAGAGCACCCCAGCACTACCAGGTTATACCTCATGCCATGCTTTTCAGCCTCAAAACTTGGACCGAACCACAAAAGGAGGGGGAGTATCAATATTCGTCAAAGATACCTACACTTCCAGGTTGGTGGCACAGCACGAAGCATCAGAGACTATCCATGTGCAACTAACAGTGGGTAAAACTGCCTTCCAGTTTATAGCCTGCTACAGACCACTCTCCCAAACCCAGGAACCCCACTCGGCCTTCCTGAGAACACTGGAAAATATGAAGGTATCTCCAAACACCATTATATTGGGCGACTTCAACTACCCAAACATAGACTGGGAGCATTACTCTAGCTCCAACACCCTAGCCCAAAGGTTCCTACAATTTATAAACTCAAATGCTATGGAACAACATGTTACCAATCCCACAAGAGGGGAAAACATACTGGACCTGATCATCACCAACATGGGGACTCTATGCTCCAGACCAGAAGTGTATCCCTCACTGGTAAGATCAGACCATAAACTAATCTCACTGGATACTCACATCCCAACTCCACCCCCTGCCCTTAAAACCACAGTAAAAAACTTCTCTAAAGCAAATTTCACACTCCTCAAAACCGAGGTGGAATCCTTCAAAGCCCCCGGGCCTGTGGAAAATACTGCCCAGACCGCAGAATCCTTTATAAACGCATTCTATGAACACCTTCAGGAATGCATGGATCATGCAATCACAAATAAAACCAAGACCCAATCCTCCAAAGGCAGATGTCCTGTCTGGTGGACCCCAGCCATAAACAAACTATACAATAGAAGGAGGAAGCTACTACATGATAGAGCAAAATCCCAAAAAGGGAAGGCATCTCTGATCAGTATTAGCAAAAAACTACGGGCACTCATAAAATCGTCTAAGGCCAGCTTTGAGAGAAAAATTGCACAGGACACTAAGGATAATCACAAGGCTTTCTTTAGTTATGTTAGGAACCTGGGTGGGAATTCCCAGATATGCTCAGAATTAGTCCAAAATGACAAAAAATACACTGAACCCACAGACATTGCCAACATCCTAGCTGACAGGTTCAGCGCAAACTCCCTCCCCCCCACCAAAAAGGCAAATATCTATCCCAGCAGAGTGCTGCCCTCCTGACATCTCAGATGCTCAGGTAAGAGCTGCCCTCTCCAAAGCAAAAATCACAGCATCAATGGGACCAGATGGTGTCCCGGGCTGTGTCCCACATGAACTACAAGAAGAGCTAAACCCAAACATAAAACTACTGTTCAATGTCAGCCTTACTACAGGATATGTACCCAAAGAGTGGCGTACAGCAACAGTGGTCCCTCACCACAAAGGTGGTGCCTCAACAGATCCTGGAAACTATCGCCCCATAAGCCTGACTAGCTTGGTCTGCAAAGCTATGGAAAGGATCATCATGGACCTCATAAATAAAGATATTGGGGACCTACAGACACTGGATCCTACCCAGTTCGGCTTTGTTAAGGGCAGATCCTGCCTCTTAAACCTGGTTGATTTCTTTGAAACAGTCACCAAGGCCATTGACGAGGGGAAGGTGGTCCACACAGCCTACCTGGACCTCGCAAAAGCCTTCAATACAATACCCACTCGGGCATTATAGATAAGCTCACCAGCTTAAATATAAACCCCTATGTCACTAGATGGGTTGCAAACTGGCTCAAGGACAGAGCCCACATGGTTAGAATTGCTGGAGCCATGTCAGACTCCAAACCAGTTACAAGTGGCGCCCACAAGGCTCAGTCCTGGGACCTCTCTTGTTCAGTATATATTTCTCGGAGGTACAGGCCAACACGGAAGGACTGTGGCTGACCAAGTTCGCAGATGACTGCAAACTGGGTGCCATAATCGACTCTCCAGCCGACACAAGCATCCTCCAAAAGGGCCTCATAGAAACAGACAACTGGTACCAGAGCCATGGCCTCAAACTAAACACCAAAAAGTGTATAGTCATCCCCTTTGGCAAAAACAAAGTGCCCACAAATTACCACATAGGTGATAATCCATTAAGTACAGAAGAAGTAATTAGGGACCTGGGGACCGAAGTTGATAGCAATCTCTCATTTGACAACCACGTGGCCAAAGTAGTTAGAAAAACATTTTATATAGCCCACCTAATCATGAAGGGATTCACATCTAGATCAGGGGAGGTCATTGTGCCTCTTTACTCATCCCTCATCAGGCCCATAATTGAGTACAATGCCCCTTTTGGGATGTACCTTACCAGACACCTGCAGCAACTGGAAAGACCACAAAAGTACCTCACCAAGAGGATCAAAGGGCTTAAACAGATGCCATATGCTGACCGGTTAAAGAAACTCCAGCTCTTCTCAGTGGCATACCGCCTGCTCAGAGGCGATCTGTGCCTGACTTATAAAGCCATGTCCAACCCGGAATTAATGGACATGCTGCACCTCAGAAAATCCAAATCCCATCGAGCTACACACTCGAGAGACTTGAACCTCAGCACTGAAATAAATAGGACATGCTGGAGGGACAGATTCATAACCCAGAGGCTCCCTTCACTCTGGAATGAAATCCCAGTCCAGGTTAGGCAGAGTCCCTCATTGACTCTCTTCAAGAGGAATCTTGATGAGTGGATGGGAGATCGTAGGTTTACCCCGGGTATCACTTCTGTGTCACTGTTAGACAGAGGCACAGTATACTAACCTCAAAAAAGGGCATAGCAAAATTAATTTAAAATGGGTGATGAAAGCCAAACACACTCTGGCTAGGCTTATAAATGCTCTAGGGCAGATAGCCTAGTATGAACCTATGAACGTATGAACCTATGAATTAGAAATCTGAGGAGAAACATATGTATCTATCCCTTCATCTTCCTGTCAAAATTTAGAATCTTGGATCTCTTCAGAAGAAGAAGCATTTATTTTTCTTTTAGCAGAATGGTCTTATTAGAAGGCTAAACAACCTGAATTAGACCCTGATCCAGATCTAGTAAACTACTTCTGTCTAGACAAATTTGAGCAAGAGCAGATACATGTTTAGTTTTCTGTTTCTTTTTGACAGGTAAAAATGAGCTAACAGAATTTTTAATGACAGAATCATCATCCAGAGGGATGTGCACAGTATTTTGACTAAATAAGAAAGACTTCCCTGTTCCCTCTCACTAGAACAACAAGAGTGGTTCTCTCTTGCACACTGAGGGGACCCCAAAACCTGCAGAGGATTTTGCTAAACCTTGGACCCTAGTGTCTCTGTAGGTGCTACACCAGAGGGCCACAGCAGAGTCACTCTCCTGCAGCTGAGGCAAACTGCTAACCTGCATTGGTGTTAAAGGCTATTTCCTTAAGTTTTTGTTTTTATGGCTGGAAGTAGGACAAACTGTAGGACCGCTAGTTTGGTGTCTTTTTCCCAGGGAAAATAAGCATCATAAACCATTAAAAACTGATTGAACATTATTTTGTCCACACAAAACACAGTAAAAAACAATTTAATACACTTTTCAGTCCTGAAAAGTAAAATAAATGCAGTTTCTACACAGAAAAAAATTGGTTTCAATAACTTTTAGTTGCTTTTAAACTGACAGGAAAAAGTGTGTTCTCATTTAAAAGTACAGTTATGTCTCATGACAGTCTGTTAAAACACAAATTCCTAGATGAAAAACTACCTATCTGTCCAGAAAAGGAACTGTACAATCTGACTATTGATCCTCAAAAGCACACAGATGAGTTCTCCCTTTGGTAGCAGGAAAGCTCTGAAAGGCTTGGGGCTCAAACTTGTTTTTTAGCTTGAACTTCATAATAGCATAAATGTGTGGATGGTGCCCTAAAGCTTTGGATGCTGGATGACTGCTATATCCCTAGCAGGATATATCCCATATAGCTAAAGCTACTGCAGCAGTGATCAATATGACAAATATCAGTTCTTACCTTAAATGAAATAGAAATCAATTCTTATAATTAAATAAAATGTGCCTAACAGGCGTAGAAGCCATAATGAATGGTTTTACCATCTCTTCTATCATGAGCAGGCTATGACAGTCATGTTACGACTCAGTCAGAGGTGGTTCCTAGTACTGGCTTCTGTCATGCAGCCCCCACCCCCTCACACCCATGCAAAGAGTCAACTTTCCTATTTTGGGAGTTTGGAATGCCATATATGCTGCTATACATATATAGGATTGTGCTTTAAATTAAAAAAGAAAACAGAAAATAAAAAATAAAAAACAAAAAAATAAAAGCAAAGAAATTGGCTTACTTTGTTAGGCTGCTTTCTAAGACAGCCCAGCATTAAAACCACTCCAAAAGGAGATTAAGATTTATATGCCTTATCACAGTTCTTCTTGTTGTTTTAAGAGGATCAGTAAGTCCAGAAGTGGTAGATGAGAGAAGGCTGGACAAACCTGTATGGAACTGTTTCCTTTTAACTCATTTGGCTAGTACCTGAGGTTGTCTGAATGAAAATGAAAGAAATGGATGCATGGATAGACTTGCTTGAGCTTGGGGGATTGCATTTTTGACTGTAAAATAAATTTAGGTGGTGTTGTATCCAACCACCTGTTCGACACCAAAACAGTATGTACTTTTTCATTTTATACATTCAGTGCATGTGGGTTTATGGAGCTATTAATATGTAGGGAGATACAGTGGGCTGACTGTATGCTTCTAACAGCAGTGAGATGAACTATATTACTGTATTTTAACTAGGTTTTTAACCATTCATCTGATCACCATGAGACATCTGAGGTTTATACAATCAGTAAAGTGTCTGTAACTTGTGGGCTCATCTGTCTGCATGTGCTGGGGAGTTGAAATAAATTACTGTGTCAATTGCTATTTCATTTCATTATATGTATATTATAATCTGATATATGAGATGTATGCAGTCAACAAAGTGGCTATAACTGCTCAGTATGGGGGTCTGTCTGTGAATGCCATTCTAGTTTTGCAGGATTAATGTGTATTTATGTGAGGCAAGTTGGAATAGGGTATATTGTGTGAAGCAAAAATGAAATGCATTATAATGACCACCATTCTTATTATAATCAGATATCTGACGTGTGCACAGTCAATTACAGTGTGCAAGGGGTACCTGTTGATAAAAGTGACTGACCTTGCAGCAATTTGCTCAAATTAAACAGCTATTTTTTATTCTGTCTTTTGCAGAACTAGTGAGCATTTGTCAGAAGCCAACTGGAATATTTTATTGTGTAAAGTTTTCAACACAACCAGACATTTGAGGTGTACACCGTCAAAAAAGTAGCTGTAATGGCAGGTACATGAGTTGTCTGTGAATGAAAACAATTGCATTTGGGGATGCTGTAGTGTACCTAAAAAGTAATAAATTGTTCATAATTTCTTTTACTTTCCATCACAGTCATATGTCAGCCACAAGTGGCTGTCTGTTGTGGTCTGGGCAGGTTATATTTTACAGCAACTAATTACTGATGCAGTGGCACAGGGGGTAGCATTGCCATTTCACAGTGCTAGATTATGAAGTCTTCAGCTGTGATTCCTTCTGTGTGGAGTCTTCAAGTTCTCCCTGTCTTTGTGTGAGTTTTCTCCAAGTGTTCAGTGTTCTTCCATCAGAATCTCAACTGTATAAAGGAATGTTAATACAGACCTAGTACAGGGACATCTTCAACCTCTGCTTTGGATCTCAGCTAGTCAAAAATTGCTCCTGTTCAGTGGTGTGTACAGATGGTAACTACAGCCTTGTGGTCATTATTTCTTTAACTCTCATCTCAATAGAGCCTAAGATATGTGCACAGAAAATCATAATAGCTTGTCTAGGGGCTGTGTGTTCTGTAGAAGCAATAGGCCAGAATGCATTGCAGTGATCTTTATTTTTTTCACTTTTATCATAATTAAAAATTGGAGGGAGTTACCCATTGGAAGTAAGGCTAAGGAGGCATACTGTGTATAGACATCTTGACAGCAACAAATTGAAATATATTATTATAATTGTTAGACACATATATAGCAACAACTATTATATATCTGTATAATATAGTTCATTTAGCCAGAAGATGTCACTGTTTTCTGGCAGACACTTATGGTAATATGCTTGACATAATTCCCTGTTCTTTTGCAGTGTGTTTCATGACATTAAACAAATAAATAAATACCATACCTTGGTTTAGACTGTGATCAGGCTGTAAGCATCTATTTGCTGTGCATAGACATTTTTCTGACAGGTTATGGCAGCCAGATGCGAGTGCAAAATACAGCAACAGATAAACTTTGGAGAAAACTGGTAAAGATGGCTACCGGCACTTCTTCAGCAAAGCTTTCAATAGTGAATCTAATGATGATGATGATTATTCCAGGTACACCACATTGTTCCTGTTACACAAAAAAAATCTGATGAACCAGAACTACCAGTCTTAGAAATTCAAGATGAAGGTGCTTCTAATAAGAGAAAAATGTGGATGTGTGTAAATGAAGTCAGACTGGCAGAACCCATAGATGATTGGATAGAAAAGGATCAAAAAGCTCAGAGCATAATCTCCCTTTGCACAGATGATGATCAAATTATAACTATATGTAACTGTAAAGCTGCTAAAGAAATGTGAGAGAAACTGCAAAATGTACATGAAAGAGCTAATATCAGCAATAAACCCTATTTAACTAGAAAACTATATCAGACCAAGCTGATGAAAGGATATACAGGATTATACAAGGCATACCTCAGAAATGGTTGAAAGGCTGAGAGGCATTGGGGAGGATATAAAAGGCGTTCACACTGCAGCACTTTTACTTTGTGGTCTACCTAAAGTTATGAAACACTTGTTACAGCACTTGATGCACGTCCAGATGATGAACTGACATTAGAGTGTGTTAACGGCAAGCTTGTGGATGAATACAAGATGATGAACTGACATTAGAGTATGTTAAAGGCAAGCTTGTGGATGAAACCAAGATGATGAACTGACATTAGAGTATGTTAAAGGCAAGCTTGTGGATGAAAACAAGATGATGAACTGACATTAGAGTATGTTAAAGGCAAGCTTGTGGATGAATACAAGATGATGAACTGACATTAGAGTATGTTAAAGGCAAGCTTGTGGATGAATACAAGATGATGAAGTGACATAAGAGTGTGTTAAAGGCAAGCCTGTGGATGAATGCAAGATGATGAACTGACATTAGAGTGTGTTAAAGGCAAGCTTGTGGATGAATACAAGAGCAAGACAGGAAGCATAAACAGTGAAAGTATGTCTAGTACAGAGGTTGCTTTAAAGATGAAAAACGGAAATAAAAACAGTAATATGCAGCTAAAAACACGTAAATGCTTTGTATGTAAAAAAGCAGGACACTTAAAGACAGATTGCAGAATCTGGAAAGCTAGAATGCAAAGACAAGCTAAATCACAACAAGCTAAGAATGTCAAGGAGCAAGCAAATGTCACTTCAGCCACTCAGTAAGCATTTAAGTCCAAATGTGGTGCCTCATCTGTGCAGACATGCTGTGTTGACTCAGGCACTACAAGTCACATGAACAATGACAGAAATTTCTTCACTCAACTCAATCAAAGCAAAACACATAGCCCACAAACTCAGTGTGCCACTCAACCACATCCCATAAGGAATATCAACATACCCAACACTCTAGTCATAGGTGACTCGATAGACAGGCACACTGATGTTACACTCACCAGGCTAAACAAGGAGAAAGTTACTGTCAGCTGCCTGTTGGGTGCCAGGATCCACCACATAATGCACGCACTCAAGTCACTCCAAAACAAGTACAAATATGACTCTGTCATTGTCCATGTTGGTGTGAATGACCTGAGATGTACCTCCCTGGACTATATGAAAAGAGATATGGAGGAGCTGACCGATCTTGTAGCCCAGGCAGGTATGTCCCTAGCCCTGAGTAGCATCCTGCCATCACCCATAATGATACCATAGCACAAGGACAAAATGATTGACTTCAACAATTGGCTAAGCTTCTGCTGTCATTCTAAAGGGATCCAGTATCTGTCTGCCTGGGATGACATGATCGACAGACCACGATGCTTTGCCAGAGATGGCCTGCACCTGTTGCCCATTGGGATTCCGGATACTGGATAAGGCTCTTGCCACCCCTATAGAGCATTTTTTAGGCAAGGTTCAAATGACAAATTCACCATCATAACAGGTACAAGCAAGCAAAATCTGAGGTTAATGCTACTTAATGCTAGAAGTATAAACCTTAAAATGCACTCACTCGAGGCACTCCTTAAAATGGAGAGCATCGGCATCTGTGCAGTGACAGAGACCTGGTTCAAGGCTCCAGAGAGCAGCCCTGCATTACCAGGCTGTAATTCATACCACACCTTTCGGCCACCTGTCCTGGACAGAAACACTAGAGGTGGAGGCATGTCCATATCCATTAAGGATATCCACAGCTAGTTGCTCAGCATAACGCATCCGAGATTATCCAAGTGCAACTAACTTCAGGCAAGACTGCAATCCAAATTGTAGCTTGCTACAGATCCCTCACCATGCCCCAGGATTCCCACTCCTATTTCTTGATACACTGGAAAATATTAGGATACAACCTAACACCCTAATAATGGGTGATTTCAACTACCCCACCATTAACTGGGAAAACTATTCATGTACCAACTCTTTTGCACAACATTTTCTGGAATTCATAAATTACAACGCTTTGGATCAACTTATCCACACCCCCACCAGGGGCAGCAATATCCTAGACCTGGTCATTACCAACATGGGCGACCAGTGTTCCACACCAGAGGTCAATTCCTCATTGGTCAAATCTGACCACAAGCTAATCAGCCTAGACATCCACATCCTGCCCCCACCACCCATTAGGGAAACCACCGTAAAACATTTCTCCAAAGCCAACTTCACACTTCTTAAGACAGAAGTGGCAAACTTCATGACACCCATGCAGACGGAAAATAGAGGTACAACTGCTGAATTCTACACAAACACACTTTATAAGCACTTACACGAGTCCATGTATCATGCAATCCCTAACAGAACCAAGATGCTATCCTCCAAAAAAAGGAAGCTAGTCTGGTGCTCTCCTGCCATAAACAAACTCTACAACAGAAGATAGAAACTGTTGCAAAAAATAATAAAATCCCATGCTTGCAGGAACTCCCTGGTCAGCCTCAGTAAGAAGCTGAGATCCCTCATAAAATCCTTCAAAGCTAGTTACGAAAACAAAATCACCACTGATTCTAAAGACAGTCACAAAGCATTCTGTAGCTATGTCAAGAATCTCAATGACAACACTCAGATCTGCTCTGAGTTACAGCACAATGGCACTAAATATACAGAACCAACTGATATTGCCAACATCCTGGCAAATAGGTTCAGTGCTAACTTTACCCCCTCTCACCCCATAAAGGGCCCATCTCTATACCGGAAGAATGCAAAGTTCCTGTAATCATGGCTGCCCAGGAAAAAAACGAAACTCTCCAAAGCCAAGAACACAGCATCCATGGGACCTGACAACATCCCAGGCTGCATTCTACATGAACTACAGAACAAACTGGCACTCCACCTAAGTACCATGTTTAATCATAGCCTTACCTCAGGCCTTGTGTCCACTGAATGGCACACAGTGATGGTTATCTCACTCCACAAAGGGGGAGCACCACAAACCCCGGGAAATACCACCCCATTAGTATGAACAGCCTGGTCTGCAAAGCTATGGAATGTATCATCATGGAACTTATAAACAATGACATTGGTAATCTCCAAACTCTGAACCCCACCCAATTCGGGTTTGTAAAAGGCAGAGCATGTTTCCTAAACCTGATAGACTTCTTTGAAGTGGTCACAAAAGCCGTAGATGAGGGTGAGGTGGTTCACACAGCTTATCTAGATCTCGCCAAGGCTATTGACACCATCCCCCACTCTGGAATTATAGATAAACTCACTAACCTAGGTATAAATCCCTATGTCACAAGATGGGTTGCCAACTGGCTCACTGACAGAACCCACACTGTGAAAGTAGCAGACTCCAAATCCGACTTCAGACCAATGACAAGTGGAGTACCACAGGGTTCAGTCCTGGGTCCTCTCCTGTTTTGTATCTACTTCTCTGAAGATGACTGCAAACTAGGAGCTATAATTGAAACCCCTAACGATGTGGACATCCTACAAAAGGGCCTCACTGAGACAGATGCCTGGTGTCAAAGACATGGCCTCAGGCTCAATGCCAAAAAGTGCATTGTCATCCCTTTTGGAAAAACTCTATACCCATGAACTACCATTTAGGTGGTAGACTACTTAACACCGAAAGTGTGATAAGAGACCTTGGGACACAGGTGGACAGTAGTCTCTCCATTGATAATCACATCACCACAGTAGTCAGGAAATCCTTCTACATGGCACATCTTGTCACAAAATGTCCTTATCCAGGAAAAAAGAGCTCATTGTTCCCTTCTCCTCATCACTCATTAGACCCATTATAGAATACAGTGCCCCTTTTGGTATGTACCTCACAAGACATCTACAACAACTGAAAAGGCCACAAAAATACCTCATAAAGAGGATTACTGGCCTCAGACCGTCTCAAAAACTCCAACTTTACTCCATTGCATATCGCCTACTCAGAGGCGATCTCTGCCTAACACACAAAGCTATGTCAAACCCAGAGCTTTTGGACATGCTCCAGTTAAAGAAATCCCAGTCCCACTCAGCTACATGCCCTAGAGACCTAAACCTTGTCACCACAATAAACAGAACATGCTGGAGGGATAGATTCCTATCCCAGAGACTTTCCATACTCTGGAACAAACTACCTATCTATATCAAACAAATCTCCTCATTAGCACTCTTCAAGAAAAATCTTGATTAGATGGGAGATAGGAAATTCACCCCGGGGATCGCTTCTGTGGCTCTGCTCGACAGGGGCACAGGAAAATAATTTTCTTGGGTGATGAAAGCCAGGGTACCTTTTTGGCTAGGCTTATATAGGCCCTAGGGCCAATAGCCTAGTACCTGCCTATGAACCTATGAACAGAAAAAAAATCACCACAACTAATGGGCAAGAAATAAAGTCAGAAGGAGTCAGAGATGGTTTTATTTATTGTCCTATCTCTCAGAATATCACTGGAAAAATACTGGTGAGAAACGTTCCATATGTGCCTGATCTTGAAAGTACCCTATAGTTAGTGAAGAAGCAACAAAGGCAACAGAGTGACTTTCCAGGGTGACAGTTGTGTCATCACAAAAGGGGATTGCTTACTCACAAAGCCAAAATCACAGATGAACTGTATCAGCTGAACTGCAGTGAAATGGTTAATACAGCCAAAGAGTAAAAACATTCAAACTGCATTCGCACTTGGCACAGACATCTTGGGCACAGAAGTCCTGGCACAATAAAGAAAATAGTTGAGGGTAACTATGCACGTCATGTAAAAATTACCTAATTTGATCAAATAATGAAATGTACCAGCTCCATTAAGGAAAAATTACAACAAAGCCTTTTCTAAAGTAGAGCAACAGCAGAGCTCAAAAACCTCTGGACTTAATTCATTCAGATCTTTCTGATGCAAGGAAGAGGTATTTTCTTAGCTTCACAGATGATTATTCCAGGTACACCACACTATACCTGTTACACAAAAAAGATGACGTGCCACTGAAGTTGGAACAGTATCTAGCTCAACTAAGTAAATAATTTGGCAGAATGTCCAGAGAGCTATGTACAGACAATGGGTCTGAATATAACAAATATAAAAATAAGCCAATCTCAGAAAACATGGAATTATATTCCAGACCACTCTACCATATATCCCAGAACAAAATAGGGTTGAAGAGAGAATGAATCAGAGCATACCTCTCAACTGTCCCTGATTTTCAGGGATGTCCCTGATTTTGACTCAAATTTTAGCTCTGTCCCTCTTAATCCCTCCTAAAACTAGTGACTTTTGGAGGAAAGGTGGTGAATTACACTTAATGAATAATGACAATAATTAAGAGTTATAGACTTCTTTTACTTCAGAAAATGTGTATTAATTCATATGCTCTGATTCTGTCAATGTTTCAAGTTAATAGCACTAATATTTTAAAGGTGTCCCTGATTGTCCCTGATTTTTTCTTGACTTGTCCCTGATTCTGTTGAAATTTGTCCCCGATTGGTTTAGAGGTCTGAATCAGACTCTCTTTGAGAGTGGAAGGAGCATGTGTTTTGATACTGATATGCCAACCATAAACTGGGGAGAGGCTATCATGACTGTATGGTATCTCAAAAATCACTTGCCAGGCTATCATGACTGTAGGGTATCGTAAAAATCACTTGCCAGGAAAAACAACAGAGAAAACTACATATGCAACATGGAACAGAAAGAAACCAGTTTTGAGACACATCAGCATTTTTGGATGTAAAACGTATGTGCACATTGCCAAGGAAAATTGGGATCCATGTGCAAAGGAAGGTGTACTTGTGGCTTACAGTGAGTCTCAAAAAACTAAACAGAATTCTACATCCAGACACAAACAAGGTAACTGTCATCAGAAATATGATTGTTGATGAAAACTCTGTGTGATTAAAGTTTCAGTAACTGACACAAACGGTTCAGTCTGAGGAAAAATCCACATCTTTGTCACAAGAAACCAAGAACAAAGCTACACAGATATAGAAATTATTGCAGACAATTCAAAAACTGACAAAGAAGATGCTGAACCACAAATGACTTCAGTAAGGAAATTAACAAGAAGTAATAAAGGTACTCCACCTAAATGTTTGTCTTATATGGCTCTCACAGCAGTTCAGGCTGAAACAGGTTCATGAGAATAGATGCAAAAACTACCACATAAGAAGCAAATGTTGATTAGAGCTGCTGATGAAGAGATGATATCATTCAATGAACTCCAGACGTATACACTTCAGAGCTACCTCAAGGTAAACATAGAATTGGATGTAAATGTGTTTTTAAAGTGAAATGTGACTCTGAATGGGAAAGTCTATAGGTACACGGCAAGATTAGTTGCAAAAGGATACTCACAAATATTTGGTGAAGACTATGATGCTACTTTTGCTCCAACTGCCAAACAAAGTACTTTCAGAGCACTAATGACAGTGGCAGCTTTACAGAAAATGATTGTGAAGCATCATGATATCAAGACAGATTTTCTTAATGGAGATATAGAAGAGGAACTATGCATGTCACAGCCAGAAGGATATGTGAAAAGTGGAGAAGAGCATCTTGTTTGCAAACTGCAAAAATCCATGTGTGGTCTTAAAGAAGCAGCTCAGTCATGGAAATGAAAAGAAAACAAAGTTCTGTTTGATAAAGGATTCATGTGAAGCAAAGCCGATCCATATCTATACTCTAAACTTATAGATGCTGAATGGATGCATCTGTTAGTCTATGTGGATGACTTGATTACTGCCTTCAAAAGGAATGAGAAAATTGCAAAGGTAATACAAGTACTCATTCAGAACTTTGAGACGAAATTTCTTGGTGAGGCAACATACTACCTAGGAATTAACATATGGCATGAGGAGGGCAGCAGATTTCTGTTGAACCAGAGCGCAAATATTTATTCAATTCTTCAATAGTTCAACATGGCTGAGGCTAAAGGAGTGAGCATGCGCATGGACATAGTTTATCCAAAGTTGGAAGGAGAGGAAGATCTTCTACCATCTAATGAGCACTACAGACAAGCAGTGGTGACACTTCTGTACATTGCAACATCTACATATCCAGACATTGCAGCAGCCATGTCACTTCTCTGCAGGAGTGTAAGTAAACCAAAGAGACTGGTCACTTCTTTGCTGGAGTGTAAGTAAACCAAAGAGACTGGACTTCAATAACAAATTATGATGTATCTCAAAGTGGAAAAGGCTTGAGTTTAAAGTTGTCAGCAATTGGTGACTTAAATCTCACAGGATATGTGGACTCTGATTGGGTAGGTGAGCTCAACACACTCAAATCTACACATGGTTACTTGTTCAAATTATGAAACAGTTCTATATCCCAGTCCAACAAGAAACAGATCTCGGTGGAGTTGTCTTCTACAGAGGCAGAATATATCTCAGCTGCCTATGCCGGAAAAGAAGCTGTTTATTTGTGACAGTTACTGGAAGCTCTTGGAGAACCAGTGTCCCAGCCTATGGTCTTATATGAGGATAATCAGGGATGGATTAAGCTTTCAACCAGTGAGAAGATCAATGCAAGAACCAAGCAAATTGATATCAGACATCATTACATTCATGACTTACTTGAACAAAGAGTGACTCTTCTTTCATATTTGTGTAGATTTTGGATCACAAATGGGGTTGACTTAAGTAGTAGATGTTGAGTAGGGGTGTTAGACACACACACACACACACACACAGATATATATATATATATATATATATATATATATATATATATATATATATATATATATATATATATAGATGGGTCTACTGCTTTTGGTCGAATTACATTTGGTTGAAAATTATTTCAGGCAGCCCACTTCCTGAAAGCTCTTTTGATTGAAAGCTCATTTGGTCAAATCCCATTTGGTAAAAAATGGAATATAACCCCTGCCCCACTGCAGTGCAACCCTGGAGTAAGAATATAAAGTTATGGGGGGTGTGGGGGACACAGCCTACACCCCACACATTTTGCAACTAGTTCTTACTGACGTTATATGTTTCAATGTATTTTTAATGGATACACAAGTATATAATAGTGAATACACTGCAATTATGTGGGGGATACACCCCTCCATACCTCCCAATGTGGGAGGCTGTGTCCCCCACACCCCCCCAACTTTATATTCTCACTCCAGAGTTACACTGCAGTGAGTCAGGGGCTATATTCTATTTTCGACCAAATGGAATTCGACCAAATGGGTTTTCAGTGAAATGCATTTTCGGTGAAGTGAACTGCCCAAAATCGTTTTCGACCAAATGTAATTCGACCAAAAGCAGTAGACCCATTTATATATATATATATCAACAACTACTAAGTAGGTATATATTTCAGTTATGTGTAATAATATGTTTAGCCACAAGATGGGAGTGCTTTCTAGTGGACACGAGGTAATATGCTTGATGTAATTTCCTGTTACTGCTGCAGTGTGTTTCATGACATTAAAAATAAATAAATAATTAAACATACCTATGTTTAGACTACAATCTAATTGTAATCTAATCTATTTACTGTGCTCAGAAGTTTTTCTCACAATTAATGGGGTCATTTGTCCTTTCACTTTCATCCAGTAAAGAAGGTGGCCATCTTCTAGGGTTAGAGGTGAGGGTGCATGCTGTTTACATATATGACCACAATAATTTGAAATGTGTTTGTGGCCTGTTATTCGTTCAGTTTAATCCTAATCTAACACCAGAGTGTTTGACAGAGAATGACTCTCTTTTTTAAGGAGGAGCAGGACAGACAGTATTCCAAGATTTGATTCATGTATCCTCACCAATATCTGTCTTTTCAGATTATTGGAACCTACTATTTCTTCAGCATTGAACATTAAGTTTGGACAATATTTTTATTTTCTGAAAGAAAAAAAAACAAGAGTGAGTTTCTTTTCTAAACCATGGGTTTTTGGTTTTATTCAGGCTATCATTCAATCAAAAGCTTGTGAAAAAAGCTCCAAAATGCACATTAGAGCATTTAGAACCCCATAATAGCTGTGTTGTAGTAGCCTTGAGACTCCTGTTTTAATTCATCTACTTCCTCCATACTTTTTACAGTGCAGTCTTGGCCATTATCATAGTTATGTATTGAAAAGATGGAGGACAAAATTAAGGGTAACACAAAATGTGAAAAAAAGGTGAAAGAAGAAATCTGTATGGTGTGGGTTCAAGACGGGGTAAAATGGGTTTCATTAGGGTGCAAGGAAAGCGATGTGTAATGGGGGTAGGCAATCAAGTCCTTTGTCTAGTGCTCCATTTCATCTAATGCTGGTCCTATTTATTATGGTCATATATCTGTGTTGCAATAGTCGATAAATTGTCTACAGTAACTGAGTACTCGGTCTGTTAATGAAAGTAAATTACAGCAACTATTGTTGGATCACAAGCAAAAGGTAATTGACTGACATAATGTAGCCCCACCAAATTCCATTTTGCCCCACCACACTTGATTTCTACATCCACCCCTTGCTTTGAAACCATCAGCCTCCACTGCCATCAGTCTGCCAGCATCACTAGTAGTCCAAGATGGTCTGGCAGAACAATCAAAGCAATGGTGGCAGAAATTCAGCCTAAAGCACATACATTCTGGTATAGTGGAAAAAAGTAAAGAGGTGAAAGTTGTAACTTTCCTTCATTTGCATGAAGCCAATGCTATTAATGTATGTGATACATTAATCTCACTACATTGCAAGTGTCTAAATTTAGTGTCATTAACCCCTGAAATGTTGAGCATTATCAGAACATCTGTCCCAAGAATCTGGTTATTATAGTTATTATAGAGTAACTCAGCACTTATTCATTTTATATATATATATATATATATATATATATATATATATATATATATATATATATATATACATATATATAGTTTCATAGGTAGGTACTAGGCTATTGGCCCTAGGGCCTATATAAGCCTAGCCAAAAAGGCACCCTGGCTTTTGCCACCCAAGAAAATTATTTTCCTGTGCCCCTGTCAAGCAGAGCCACAGAAGTGATCCCTGGGGTGAATTTCCTATTTCACTTCCAATCATCAAGATTTTTCTTGAAGAGTGCTAATGAGGAGCTCTGTTTGACATAGATAGATAGTCTGCTCCAGAGTATGGGAAGTCTCTGGGACAGGAATCTATCCTTCCAGCATGCTCTGTTTATTGTGGTGACAAGGTTTAGGTCCCTAGAGCATGTAGCTTGGAGGTATTGGGATTTCTTTAAGTGGAGCATGTCCAACAGCTCTGGGTTTGACATAGCTTTGGATGTTAGGCAGAGATCACCTCTGAGTAGGCGATATGCGACGGAGTAAATCTGGAGTTTTTTGAGACGGTCTGCGTAGGGCATCTGTTTGAGGCCAGTAATCCTCTTTGTGAGGTATTTCTGCAGCCTTTCCAGTTGTTGTAGATGTCTTGCAAAGTACATACCAAAAGGGGTGTTGTGCTCTATAATGGGTCTAATGAGTGATGAGTAGAGGGGAACAATGACCTAATTTTTTCTTGATGAGAAACCTTTTTTGATGAGGTGTGCCACGGAGAAGGATTTCCTGACCACTGTGGTTATGTGATTATCAAAGGAGAACAAAAAAACTCCAGCCAAGCTGAGAAAACGACTAAAAAATCCAACCAGCCTGTTCAGAGAGCAATGAAGGTAGTCCTTGAATACAAGTAGTGAAAAATCAGCCGGACAACATCCAAAATACGAAAGTAGATTTATTCCAACACGTATCACGACAGCACAAAGACAATAGTTTAAAACAGACTAAGCGCTTTCATCTCCCTACGGAGACTTCTTCAGAGACAATTGATTTAACAAGAACTTCTCTTATATATACTTGTCCAATAGTGGGCTGGCATAAAAATTGGTTAATTCATTAGTTTAAACTGAACAACCTATTAAATGTATACACACCAATTTTACCATAGGTGAAATGTGATTCTATAAACAAGGGGTTGCTCTTAAAAAATGATAGCAGTACTGATATAGAGAAATATGAATATTTAGTGTGCATGTACTTTATACATGCATACATGTATGTGGGTATGTGTGTACGTGTATGCATATGTGCGTAAGTATGAGGAAGCATGCGTATTCGGATTTTTTTGTGTGTATATATATATATATATATATATATATATATATATATATATATATATGTAATGAATTCCATAACAAGTGGAAGGATGGGGAATGGGTGTATATATTCTCACTTGTATTTATGCATTAAACTGTTTATAATATTTTTGAAATATTTTTGAAACATTTTTTATACAAAATATTTAGTACTATGTATATTTATTTATTTATATAAATTATATATATATACATATTTTTATATATACTATACTATATACATTTTATACATTTTTATATATTTTATATTTATATAAACAATTATGAATTTAATTAGCATTTTTGCAAGTATTTTTAGATAAAATGGTCCATTTTTATCCTTATCTTTATCTTTATTTTTTTATATTTTTCATATTTCTCTATATCAGTACTGCTATCATTTTTTAAGAGCAACACCTTGTTTATAGAATCACATTTCACCTATGGTAAAATTGGTGTGTATACATTTAATAGGTTGTTCATTTTAAACTAATTAATTAACCAATTTTTATGCCAGCCCACTATTGGACAAGTATATATAAGAGAAGTTCTTGTTAAATCAACTGTCTCTGAAGAAGTCTCCGTAGGGAGATGAAAGCGCTTAGTCTGTTTTAAACTATTGTCTTTGTGCTGTCGTGATACGTGTTGGAATAAGTCTACTTTCGTATTTTGGATGTTGTCCGGCTTATTTTTCACTACTTGTATTCAAGGACTACCTTCATTGCTCTCTGAACAGGCTGGCTGGATTTTTTATTATCAAAGGAGAGATTACTGTCCACCTGTGTCCCAAGGTCTCTTATCACACTTTCACTGTTAAGTAGACTACTGCCTATGTGGTAGTTCATGGGTACAGAGTTTTTACCAAAGGGGATGACAATGCACTTTTTGGCATTGAGCTTGAGTCTTTGACACCAGGCATCTGTCTCAGTTTGGCCCTTTTGTAGGATGTCCACATCTTTTGGAGTTTCGATTATGGCTCCTAGTTAGCAGTCATCTGCAAACTCAGTTACCCAAAGACCTTCTGTGTTAGCCTGTACATCAAAGAAGTAGATACCAAAAAGGAGAGGACCCAGGACTGAACCCAGTGGTACTCCACTTGTCACTAGTCTGAAGTCAGATTTGGAGTCTGTTACTTTCACAGCGTGGGTTCTGTCAGTAAGCCAGTTGGCAACCCATCTTGTGACCTAGGGATTTAGACCTAGTTTAGTGAGTTTATCTATAATTCCAGAGTGGGGGATGGTGTTGAAAGCCTTGATGAGATCTAGATAGGGTGTGTGAACCACCTTACCCTCATCTATGGCTTTGGTGACTGCTTCAAAGAAGTCTATCAGGTTTTGGAGAAATGATCTGCCTTTTATAAACCCAAACTGTGTGGGGTCCAGAGTTTGGAGATTACCAGTGTCTTTATTTATGAGTTCCATAATGATACATTCCATGGCCTTGCAGACCAGGCTCATCAGGCTAATGGGGCAGTAGTTCCTGGGGTCTGTCATGGCTTCCCCTTTGTGAAGTGGAATAACCGTCGCAGTGACCCATTCAATGGGCACAAAGCCTGAGGTGAGGCTACGATCGAACATGGTACTTAGGTGGTGTGCCAGTTCATTATTTAGTTCATGTAGAATGCATCTTGGGATGTTGTCAGGTCCCATGGATGCTGTGTTCTTGGCTTTGGAGAGTGAGGTTTTTACCTGTGCAGCCGTGATTACAGGAACTTTGTATTCTTCCAATATAGAGATGAGCCCTTTAGGGGGTGAGAGGGGGGTAAAGTTAGCACTTAACCTATCTGTCAGGATGTTGGCAATATCAGTTGGTTCTATATATTTAGTGCCATTGTGCTGTAACTCAGAGCAGATCTGAGTGGTGCCATTGAGATTCTTGACATAGCTATAGAATGCTTTGTGGTTGTCTTTAGAATCAGTGGCAATTTTGTTTTCATAACTAGCTTTGGAGGATTTTATGAGGGATCTCAGCTTCTTACTGAAGCTGACCAGGGAGTTCCTCCAATCATGAGATTTTACTCTTTTTTGCAACAGTTTCTTTCTTTTGTTGTAGAGTTTGTTTATGGCTAAAGACCACCAGATTGGCTTCCTTTTTTTGGAGGCTAGCATCTTGGTTCTGTTAGGGATAGCATGATACGTGCACTCGTGTAAGTGCTTATAAAGTGTATTTGTGTAGGATTCAGCAGTAGTACCTCTATTGTCCATCTGCATGGGTGTCGTGAAGTTTGCCACTTCTGTCTTAAGAAGCATGAAGTTGGCTTTGGAGAAATTTTTTACCATTGTTTCATTAATGGGGGGTTGGGGCGGGATGTGTGTCTAGGGTGATTAGCTTGTGGTCAGATCTCATCAACAAGGAATTCACCTCTGGTGTGGAACACTGGTCACCCATGTTGGTAATGCCCAGGTCTAGGATATTTCTGCCCCTGGTGAGGGTGTGGATAAGTTGATCCAAGGCATTGGAATTTATGAATTTCAAAAAACGTTGAGCAAAAGAGTTGGTACATGAGTAGTTTTCCCAGTTAATGGTGGGGTAGTTGAAATCACCCATTATTAGGGTGTTGGGTTGTACCCTAATATTTTCCATTGTATCAAGAAAAGAGAAGTGGGAATCCTGGGGCATGGTGGGGGGTCTGTAAGCTACAATTTGGATTGTGGTCTTGCCCAGAGTTAGTTGCACTTGGATAATCTCAGATGCATTATGCTGAGCAACTAGCTTGCAGGTGTGGACATCCTTAATGAATATGGACATGCCTCCACCTTTAGTGTTTCAGTCCGGGTTAGGTGGCCGAAAGATGTGGTATGAGTTATAGCCTGGTAATGCAGGGGTGCTCTCTGGAGCTTTGAACCAGGTCTCTGTCACTGCACAGATGTCGATGTTCTCCATTTTAAGGAGTGCCTCGAGTGAGTGCATTTTGAGGTTTAGACTTCTAGCATTTTGTAGCATTACCCTCAGATTTTGCTTGCTTGTACCTGTTATGGTGGTGAATTTGTCATATGAACCTTGCCTTAAAAGAGGCACTAGAGGGGTGGCAAGAGCCTTTCCCAGTATCCAGAAACCCAAGGGCAACAGGTGCAGACCATCTCTGGCAAAGCATCATGGTCTGTCGATCATGTCATCCCAGGCAGACAGATACTGAATTCCTTTAAAATGACACCAGAAGCTTAGCTAATTGTTGAAGTCAATCATTTTGTCCTTGTACTGTGGTATCATTATGGGTAATGGCAGGATGCTACTCAGGGCTAGGGTCATACCTGCCTGGGCTACAAGATCCGACAGCTCCTCCATGTTTCTTTTCTTGTAGTCCAGGGTGGTATGTCTCAAGTCATTCACACCAACATGGACAATGACAGAGTCATATTTGTACTTATTGTGGAGTGACCTGAGTGCGTGCATTATGTGGTGGATCCTGGCACCTGACAGGCAGCTGACAGTAACTTTCTCCTTGTTTAGCCTGGTGAGTGAAACATCAGTGTGCCTGAGTATAGAGTCACCTATGACTAGAATGTTGGGTACGTTATGCCTTATGGGATGTAGTTGAGTGGCACACTGAGTTTGTGGGCTATGTGTCATTTGGGTTGTGTTGGGGGGTGGAGGTTGCTTGCATTTCTGCTTTGGAGGTCTCAGTTGTTTGGGCAGATTTTTATTGAGAGCTTCCGTGAATGTAGGCATGTGTTTTATGCTTCTATGTGTGTGTTTTCGTGATGTAGGTTTTGAGGGACTATGTGATGAGTGTGGTGAGGTTCAAGTGTTTACCTTCTCCTCTTGACTGTCTAGTCCAGTCTTCAGTGAAGAGTTCTTTGCTTCCAGTTTGGCTATATAAGTGCATGTCTCACAGGTTGTAGTGTTGGGTGCTAGGAGGAGAGGGTTGTCTGTGTACATGAGGCAATTGCTGCATTGCCCCAAGATCCCCAGATTCATCAGGTAGACAGGAGAAAACAGCTGACTTTTAGACGTGCCTTGATAGGTGCTTATTTATTAAGTACTAAAACTGTTTTCCTCTAGACAAGTGAGGAAAGTTGAGTGCTGTAGTAATTTGTAGCTTATTTAGTGCTTACAATGAGTTCTGAACAAGTGCTGAGCTCAAAGAAACAGATTTGAGTGCTAAAACTAAAAAGCTGTTTAGTTGTAAGAGAAAATTTGAGGAGAAGACTTTATGGTGCCGGGAATAGTTTAACCCTAGTTAAGTGGGGGGGGGGGGGGGCTCAGAAGCTTACAAACAATCCTGGATACAGCAAATCTGTATCTGAACTAGACTTGTTACAGGAAAGGGGGGAAACAAGCTTAGAATTTTTTTTTCAGTAAAGTGGAAATGGAGAAAGCTGGAACAGAAGTTAATTCAAGGTTAAGAATCTGAGTGGGTTGGCTTTCACAAATGTTCTCTCTCTATTAGATCGAATGAACTAATTATACTATTTTTATTTATTTATTTTATTTTATTTTATTTTACATTTGTTAACGGGGGGTGTCTGACTGAGCCGAAAAGGCCCTTTTTCAGCAAAGGCCCTGGGAGAAAAGCTTCACAAAGAAAAATTACAGATACATTTAGTTATTTAGACATGATCAGTATACACACAAATTACAAGAGACATGTTTTTACAGTGGTATGCGGCATATCAACAGTTACAGTGGGGAGAACAAACAAAAAAATATTAATTTAAAAATAAAGGTAATTAATAGATTTGTGGTGTACAGCTGAAATTTGGAACATAGGTAGAATACATACATAGTACACAGGTACAGTACATACATCGTAGATTAGCCAGTGTTTGTGAGTAAGATTGAAAACTATTATCAAGTACTCTAGATTTAGTATGTATACCTTATCCGCTTTCACTAGCCTGGAGAGCAGTCATGGCACTGCCAACTTTGCTTGAGATCCTGCCTGATGAGGTCTATAAAGGAGGCTTTGGATGATGTGTTTTGAATGCTAGTGGGGACAGAGTTCCATTTTGTAGTTACTGAACTACTCTATAGCGCATCTCCAAAGCTATTGTAGCTGTTGGTGACTTCTAGTAGTAGTTTGCTTGATGATCTAAGAGACCTTTTGGCTGAGTGATGTACTAGGTTTTTGAGGGCAGGACACTTATTGGGGAGGTAATAGATAGAATGACAGAGGCAGAGCTGATTGTAGGTTAGGAGGTTCGGCAGTTCAAGCCAGTGGAGCTGTCTCAGAGCAGTACAGTGATGAGTTCTATATGAGTAATTTGCAGCAAAGTGGGCAATTCTGTTATAGCAGGCTTCCATTTTGCTTAGTTCAGTTTTGTTGAGATTAGTCAGAATGGGAGATGCATAGAGTAGGGTGGATAGAAGTTGGGAGTGAGCAATGGCTGATCTTGTGTTGTTGGTAAGAAATGGTTTGATACGGTATTGTGATCCCAGTTTGGCATGTACTTTTTAATAGTTAAGTTGAGATGACTATCAAATTTTAGGTGGGAGTCTATGGTTATTCCCAATAGCTTAGCCTGTGCAACTGGAATGATTGGAGTAGCATTGGTGGAGTAGATAGTGAATTGACTGTTATCAGTGTTTTTGTTAGAACTGGTTGTAATCATAAGCTGAGTTTTCTTTGGATTGAGGATATGTTGGGCTTTGGTAAGGTAGTTTTCAACATCAGAGAATGCTAGTTGAGTTGTTTGCAGGATGGTGGGAATGTTTTGTGCAGCACAGATTAAGGTAGTGTCATCTGCATACTGAATGATAAATGCATGCTGTGTGGAGGTATGGAGGCCATTTGTGAAGACTGTGAATAGTAGTGGTCCTAAGATAGAACCCTGTGTGACTCCTATAGTTATGGGCAGCTGAGGAGAAAGAGAATGTTCCCATTTCACAGCTTGGCACCTGTCAGTTAAGTAGCTTTGAAACCAGGTAAGAGTAGAATTTGATAGGTGATACTGGTTTCGTTTGTTTAGCAGGATTTGGTGTGAGACTGTGTCAAATGCTTTGGACATATCCAAAAAAAGAGTTGACACCTGTAGGCCTTCATTTTTGAGACAGTTTACTGTATCTGTGAAGCAGAGGAGGGCTGTAGTGGCACTATGGGCAGGTCTGAAACCATGCTAAGTAGGTGACAGAATGTTGCTGTCTAGGAGATAGTTTAGCATCTGGGTATGGATGCATTTTTCTAGGATTTTGGCCAGGGGAGAGAGTAAAGCAATGGGTCTGTAGTTATTAAGTTCAGTGGAGGTCCCGCCTTTATGTATGGGTGTAACATAGGATATTTTCCAGAGTTTGGGCACATAGTTTTCAACAATTGATCTGTTTATGAGAGTGGAGACTGGGATAGTAATAGCATCTGCTGTGAGTTTCAAGAAATAGCTGGGGAGTAGGTCGGCTGCTGTTGATGAGGTTTTTAGTTTGGAGAGCATGCTTTTGATTGAAGTGGTGGAAACTATTTTGAGGGTAAAGCTTGTATTAGTGTTATTTGTGGTGGGGGGATAGTGAGAAAGGAATTGTCCTGTGATACTAAGGATAGAATTGAGTTCACAAAGTGGGAGTTGAATTGTGTTTCGATGGGAACTTTAGTGTCAGAGGTGGTTGGTTTGGGGGTAGCCTTTTGGGTAGAATTTAGTAGCTGGTTTACATTTTTCCAAAATTTTGGGGGGTTTGTTGGTATTTAGTTTGTAATGTTGTGTAGTAGGATTTTTTTGCCCAGCCTAATGCATTTTTTGCACGGTTGCACAGTTCTTGGTACTTAGTTAGGCTTTGTGTTTCTTTATTTTTTTGATAGTAAAGCCAGGCAGTGTCTCTGGACTTGATTTGTTTGGTTTCTTTACTGAGTCAGGGGTTTGTAGAGGTTCTAACCTTGATTTTGCGCAATAGAGTAACAGTGTCTAGGTGTTGTAGAAATGTTTTGTTGAAATATGTTACAGCCTGGTCAAGTGGGAGGGTTTTTAGGGGAGGTCCAGTCACAGTTACAGAGTAAAGTGTTGAGGACCTCAGGAGAGAATTGTGGGCAGATATTATTATAATGTGTGGTGTCTGTATTTGAGAGTGCATAATGTAGTATTGTGCTACTAAGGTTAGGATATTGCTAGAGTGATAACTTGTGGTGTTGTAAAGAATTATGAGAAGACAGACTAGACTTAGTTGTGTGATAGTCATGGTTATAAAGTTTAAGTTGGTTCTAGGTGGGGGGTCTGAATAGGAATTATAGGGTTGCACTATATGTGGATGGGGAAGTAGTGTGGGTGATGTAAAAAAATGCCTAGTGGGAATTAGAGTGATTGGGAGTATTTTGTGTGGAGCAAGTTGGTGAGGTATAATGTGATATGACTTGAGGAGCTGTGATTGGTGGAGGTGATGTGAGGGTGAGCTGTGGGTGTGGCTGTGATTACTATAAATGTAGAGGTAGTGGGGGTGGGAGGGAATAGGGGGCAGGTCAAGGAAGAGGAGATAGCCCGAGCGTTAGCGAGGGCAAATGGAGAGGGGCAGAGCCCACCAAGACAAGAGAAAAAAGTAAGTATTACTTTACAAATCTGAACACTTTAAACAAATTCTTGAGGTCTAATGGCTTACCAGCAAACAGAATGTAATTGTTGAAGAGCACTTGTGTCCTGCTGGGAAACTAGAAATTTAAAGATGACTCCATACTAGCAGGATTCTAATATAGACTTAGTACTGGGGGAGGGAGATAGCACAAGGGGTGTAAACCAGATGGAATGCAAAGAAACCAGAAAGGCAATGACTGGAAATCAGTGAAGGCCTCAGAGAGTGAAGACCATTAGACTGGGAGGAATGTCCCAGACCAAATATACAGTATGGGCGGGCAAACTGCAAAGCCACCAAGTATAAGAACACCACAACAATAGTGAAGGGGGGGTGGGAAACTAAAACTATTACAATTACTACCTGTAGCCACTAAATGAAAGTTGTAAACAGATAAAGGAGCAAACAGACTCTAGAGAATGCTTTTAACTGCAAACAGACGAGATTAGAACACAGAAACCTCAAAAAATCAAAATGCACAGAAAAGCATGGATAAAGCACTCACAAACATAAAATACAACTCTCAGTATAAAATAGCAGTTTACAGTTAAGTAATTCAGTAAACATGCAAACAGAGTAATGAAACAGTATCTAGCAATGAAAAATACAGTTAAAACAGTATAAAACATTACATAAATGCAGTAAAACAGCAAAAAAAGCTTTATAACAGTGCAAAATGCAGTAGATTAACTGTATACCACAATTATAAGCATTACACAAGTGCAAGTCAATGAAATGAGTGTAAGAAATAACTTATCCTGCTCTTGGAATCTTAAGGAATTTCTGCTTAGTTTCAGTAATGAATTATCATCCACAGCCTGATAAATACAAGCACAACCATTTCCAGACATAGGGTTTATATACCAGTAAGGATGGAAGAGTTAGAAGATCAAATTACTACTCAGTCTTATTAGCCACTGCTATTAGCCAATCACTCGTACTACAGAAGGTCAGGAAACCCTGTTACTCTCAATAATAATGAAGACAGACTATCAGCAGAAAATGGTTGCCAGAAACACAGGAGACTCAACAAACAAAACTACCAGGCTTGGACAACAGCAGGCCACTATCAAGATTATGCCACCCGAGCAGAACACGAAACTCTCACTTTAAATGCATAGAAAGAGCACTCACAAAGATAAAATACAAGTCTCAGTATGAAAAAGCAGTTTACAATTTAGTAATTAAATAAAAATGCAATTATAGTAATGCACACTATTTCAGCTACTAGCTGTAGCCACTAAATGAAAGTTTTAAACAGATCTTGCTCTTGGAATCTTAAGGAATTTCTGCTTAGTTTCAGTAATGAATTACCATCCACAGCCTGATATATATATATATATTTATATATATATATATATATATATATATATATATATATATATATATGTGTGTGTGTGTGTGTATATATATATATATATATATATATATATATATATATATATATATATATCTACTTCATTTGCCCTAACTTCCGATTGACCGACACCCATTTGCCCGAGACCAAATGACCGAAATTTCATTTGACCAACACATCATTTGACCGACACATCATTTGACCGACAAGTATTATTGGCAAGAAAATTGGATATGCCCCCTTCACCACTGTAGTGCGACCCTGGAGTTAGAATATATAGTTGGGGGTGTGTGTGGGGCACAGCCCCCCACAATGGGGGGTTTGGGGACAAAACCCCCACTTAATTTCATATTATATTGTTTAGTTTTGCTTTAATATTGCTTAGTAAAACAAAAGTAAGTGGGGGTCTTCGGCCCCCAGACCCCCCATTGTGGGGAGCTGTGCCCCCCCACACCCCTCCTAACTATATATTCTAACTCCAG
The DNA here is from genome assembly GCF_019279795.1 of Protopterus annectens. Taxonomy (NCBI): domain Eukaryota; kingdom Metazoa; phylum Chordata; order Ceratodontiformes; family Protopteridae; genus Protopterus; species Protopterus annectens. The sequence goes on along the minus strand of NC_056733.1, from coordinate 1,181,472,054 downwards.
GGTTGCACTACAGTGGGGAAGGGAGCATATCCCATTTTCTTGCCAATAATATTTGGCGGACAAATGAAGTGTCAGTCAAATGAAGTATTGGTCAAATGAAATTTCGGTCAAATGGTCTCGGGCAAATGGGTGTCGGTGAATCGGAAGTTAGGGCAAATGAAGTAGACCCATATATATATATATATATATATACATATATGTATATATATATATATATATATATATATATATATATATATATATATATATATATTATACATATATATATATATATATATATATATATATATATATATATATATATATATACATACACATATATACACATATATGGGTCTATATCAAGTTGTCAAAGTTTTACAACTTTGAATCACTAGAAGTCGAACACTAGTAATCGAAGTTGCAAAACATCGAAAAATAAAAAAAAAATAAAATAAAAGGAAAATGAAGTAAAAGGGTTTAAGCAGGGGGCAGGCCTTCCTGCACCTCCCCACACCCCCGCTACTTAATTATACCAACTTCGAGATCGCACTACAGATTAGAAAAGGTAAATCTTCCCTTTCCGCACCATACTCCTTTAAAGTGCGATGTTGGAGTTGGTATATTTAAGTAGCGGGGGGTGCAGGGGGGCTTGCCCTCCTGCTAACAGCAGTTACTTTTGTTATTTCTTTTTTAATTTTTTTTTTATCAGGTATTCAAAGTTTCAGTACTTCGATCATATGGTGTCGACCAGATGATATTCAAAGTTCTGAAACTTCGATTATCTGATATAGACCCATATATATATATATATTTATAGTTTCACTTCATAATCTCGAAATGCTGAAATGTTGAATTTCAGCATTTCGAGACCATGAAGCTGAAACTTCAGAATGCCGAAAGTGCATAAGAGCGAATTCAAATATCTCGAATCCACACTTATGCATTTCCGGTGCGTTACATGAAGTGTCTGTTTGGGATGGTGTTCAGAATGTCAGATAAGTGAGCGTATGCAAGAATTTTTCTGACTTGTATGTGTGGGTTAGGTTAGAGAGGTGTAAGTTGAGATGTGAGTGTTGGATGTGTTGGTGTTTGTGTGTGTGTGCGTGTGTGTGTGTGTGTGTGTGTGTGTGTGTGTGTGTGTGTGTGTGTGTGTGTGTGTGTGTGTGTGTGTCTGTGTCTGTGTGTGTGTGTGTGTGTGTGTGTGTGTGTGTGTGTGTGTGTGTGTGTGTGTGTGTGTGTGTGTGTGTGTGAAGGAGTGTAGCAAGCAAATTCCATTTTGTACTCACAAGTTTTCAGTGCTAAACACCTTGGACACCTATCACATAATAATGGACACATCTCTCAAAATGCTACCCCAAAGCTATTTCCCCTAAAACTATCAAAGATATTGTTTTTAGATTAGCAATATTGCACCTGTTGCTGGAAGCACTCATTTATACAGTTGTGGACATATTATAACTTGAAAAAGCCATATTGATTTGATGCTCTGAAAAAAAAAAGTACTCAGTAGAGTACAAAGTGAATGTCTTGCTACACCCTTGTGTGTGTGTGTGTGTGTGTGTGTGTGTGTGTGTGTGTGTGTGTGTGTGTGTGTGTGTGTGTGTGTGTGTGTGTGAAGGACTGTAGAATGTCTGTGTGTGATTGTTTTCTTTTTTTTTGTTTGTGTGATCTCAGAGTTGGTATATATAAGTAGGGGGGTGTGGGGGCGCAGGCCCCCACATGGGGGGGTGCAGGAGGGCTTGCCCCCCTGCATTTCTGTACTGTAAGTGTGTGCCTGTGTGGTGTTTTGGTGTGTTTATTTGTTTTGTGGTGTGGGTGTTGTGGTTTGTGTGTGGTGTGGTGTGTACTGTGTGTTCAGTGTTCTGGTTTCGGCTTTGTAAGTGTCGGTGTTGTGATGGTTTTGGCTTCATGGTCTCAAAATTCTGAAATTCAAAATTTTCAAGATTATGAAGTGAAACTATATATATATATATATATATATATATATATATATATATATATATATATTATATGTAGATATATTTATATATATGTAGATATATTTAGATATATATGTAGCTATATTTATATATATATGTATATACATATATTATTTGGTTCATTTGGGGATGAATATTAGTTAAATAGGACATTTTTGTGAAATAGTCCTTCTTTTTCCACTGATGACACCTAAAGGGTGAAACCGGTTTGGAGTCGTGTTTTTCTCACTGTCTGCGAGCCAATAAAGCAATTTTGACAATCTCTCTGCCTTTGGATTTTTATAACTGGCTGTGATGGCATTATAGTTTTGTTGCTGTATTGCTGGACTTTTTCATGCACGCATTAATGTTTGTACATGCACTAGCATCATTGTGGGATTATGTATATATATATAGATATATATATATATATATATATATATATATATATATATATATGTAGCGATATTTATATATATGTAGATATATTTTTATTTATATATATATATATATATATATATTTATATATATGTATATACATATATATAAATATAGCTATATATATATAAAAATATATATTGTTTGGTTCATTTGGAGATGAATATTATTTAAATAGGACATTTTTGTGAAATAGTCCTTCTTTTGCAAAATTCTGCTGAAAAAGGGCTTCCACCCAGTCTGACTAACCCAGTTAGCAAATATCAAATAAATAAATAAATAAATACAATTTATTAGTGACATTTCTAATTTTCTTACAAGATAATTTATAGGATGGAGTTCATAAACAAATTGCATACTACAAAGAGGCAAGTTGCAGGGTAAGTGGCAATGCCCAGGGTATGGCCTATTCAGAGTCACAAGTTATTAATGAATACAGTGGCATGTAGAATGTTACTACTCATTATGTAGAGAAGCCAAATGACTACACAAATAGGTGTAACTGAAGTCATACAACCAAACGAGGCAGTAGTGTTATGCAAAAGAGTGTCATGATTCATAATGATATGTTCAGAATCTAGTATACTTTATTATGTGTGTTTTAACAGGCATACAGTATGTGAGGAATTTCAGGGCTGCATAGCATCAAAATGTACAGTGGCAGCAGTCCCTGTCCAGCAACAATGACTTGTTCTTGCTGGGAATGGCTACTCAATTGCACGTCATCACAGAATGCTGCAATGACAAATGTTTAAACAGCAAATGATGTACCATAACATGACTGACCAGCAAATAACTGAGTACTTTTAAAAAAAAATGTCTATCTTTATTGATAGACCAAGAATTAATAATCAAATCAGGTCAAACAGAAAAATAAAATTAGAAAAATAAGTAAATCAGAACTGCATACATATGTCAAGTATTTCAGTGCATAATACCAGTCAGTAATACTGCGGTGGTGGTGCTGTGGTAGCGTTGTCACCTCACAGTAAGACGTTGTCCTGTTTGATTCTCAGCTAGAGCGTCTTCTGTGTGGAGACATGCGTGAATGGGCGTTTCTTCGTTGAAGGTTGTGCATTTGGCCTGGCATGCCAGCACATAAAACTCTACTGCCAATCATTAGCGGACCGGAGTTCCGCTGTGGCGACCCCTAACCGGGAAAAGCCAAAAGACACAAATACCAGTCAGTAATGAATGATACCTATAGAAGACAAATTGCTATAGTAATGACAGATATTTCAACTCAAATCACCTGAAGAGTACAATGCACCAGTATTCCCTCCAAAGTGGACAATTCATTTTCCTAGATTACCATCACCTAAACCTATGTTTACTTACGTTTAGCCTTCAAGAAAGATGAAGTTCCCAGTCATAGTTCTTCCAATGTACAAACTGAGAGCTAAGAAAAGTAGCTATCACATTTCTTATCTAGATCATAATAAGCCTTCTATGGCAGTCATAGGGTTTTGAACCCTGAATAGCCAGAATATGACATCACAGTGATGTGATAAGGACTATAAACTTTTGGGCACCATGAAAGCAAGTGTTCATAGTCAACCTGGCGAGACCAGAATGCCATTGCTTATCCACAATGCAAAGATTCCTCCTACATAGTCTAATGGGGGATAAATGCCAAAGATTAAAAAAAATGGATGAATCAAGTGAACAGGGGTAGCCTCATAGCAAGAATATTATTTAAACTGTGTTGCCATTCCTCCTTCATAATGGGCATGTCAAGCATGTTATTCCAATTGTCTAGATGGCCTGTTCATACCTGAATAGACATTTTCATCAAACCATTATGGAAAAATGTAAGTTTGAGCAGTTTCAGTGATCTTGCAGACAAACTGGCAGAGGTCCAGACATGTAAATTAACAGTATATCTATCAATTAACCCTAAAACTTTGATGGGGTGGCAGATCTAAGCTGAAAGTATTGCCACCAGCTCACAGTGTGATAGGGTTAATGACCCTTGATGCTGGACCAAAACATAAGCGTTTGATGGGTCCAATCCCAAATGTCTGAGATTAAATATATCCCTGGCTTTGCCCATTCAGCTGAACTGAAGAGTTTTCAATTAACAGTCAGTAAGGGATGATTGCAAAGAAAAGAAAGCTGGGTCAGATATGGACATCTTGGGGGATGAAATAAGACAGGTTTCAAACCACAGATCTATGCCTTCAGAATCCCAAACTTTGCGTGAGGGGGGAGAGACAGTGGGAAATTTGGTGCATAGCTGGATATAGGCTTCTAGAGGAAGCCAAAGTGATATTGCCTTCCTACTGGCTTGTAAGTAGAAGTATCCAGTAACAGCTTTGCCATATGGAAATGTATGATGAGTTTGCTTTACTGGGTTGTTTAGTATCACAGCACATTGGCAAACTAGATAGTCAAAGGGTAATGAAAACTCTCCAGTGTGCTGCAGAAAGAGTTAAGCTTAACTTGAAGGTATTTGTCTATCACAGAGGCCATAGTGACAAAAAGTGATGGAGATGTGGACACCCCTACATGGTGACCCAAGATTACTATGGGTTACATATGATACCATTAGAGTAGACTGTTGCAGAAGGGTTAGAATATAGTAATTTCACCTAATTTATAAAATAGTTAGGAAAGGAATACTACATCATTATAGAACATAAAAATGAGAATTAAGGGAATAAAAGGCTTCACTGAAATCCAATTGGAGAGTTCCAAACCCTGAATGAAGAGTTTGTAAACATTTCTGGATATTAAGCCAAGTATGTACAGCATCAGCCCACCACGCCCAGACAGCTTTTGATGCAGCCTAGACTACTGTTGGGGATGCTCATGGAAATTAGAGGTTTCAACTGTCTAGCTAACACTTTAGCAAATATTTTTAGCTCCTTGTATAGGGGGAAGATCAGTCTATAAATTTGCAGTTAACAAAAGAGCCCTTCCAGGTTGAAGAAACATCATCATCTCTGCCCAAGTGACTTCCACAGGGAAGCTCCCCATACTTAACACCTCCTGGAAAACCCTGAGCAGCTGGGAACCTAGGAATGGCTTGAAGGTTTTATAGATGTAAGTAGTAAGACTATTAAGTCCTGTGGCCTTTCCACGGGAGACTTTGTCAACAGCCATTCAATCTCCTTAGTGGTCTTAGGATTAGTATGAGTTTCTTGAAAGAAAATGGCTATATCTGCAGGGAGAGGTCGTTAAAGAGGTTTAAGGTACTGAAGGTACATAGTCATTGGGTGTATTCCTGTGCAACAGTATAATTAATATGGACAGGATGACCATATATCTCCCCATTATTGCCTTTTAGATCAGGAATATGAGAATTTCAAGCAATGTCCTTACATTTCCACATTATTAACTTGTTGAGGAAATCCCTTAGGCACAGTATAGAAGTTTAAATCATTCCCATTTCTCATGTATATGAACAGTTAAACTATTCTTAAGTTGAAGCTTTATAGTCTTAATGTGCTGCAGTACACTATATATAATTGCCTTTTAACTGGCTTCTAGTTTTTGAAGTGTGGAGGTCAGTGTAGTTTTATTAAGACTCTGCATTTTTCACTTATTAGCTCTGACCCATATCCCAAACTCCTGTAATTTGTGTTTAAACATACCCCACGCTGCAAATATATACACTGACCAATACTGCAGCAACAGGGGATCCAATATTGACTGTTCTGTACACAGGGTTTGTAAATGGAAGGCATAAAGCAGGGTCACTGGAAAATGGTTAGGGGTGGGAGAGGTGGCATAATGGTTAAGGTGAGGGTCTGATTCTCACACGGTGTAATCAGCTAGGCTTAAAATGGCCCACAAGGGCAGTTAGCCTAGTACTAACCTATGAACCTAAGATAAGGCACTGGATTGTATTTCAGATCCCTTCACTCCCTTCAACACCTCAGAGTTCACCAACCAATAATCCAGTCTACTAGCCATCCCCAGAGAATTATAAGTATAATCCAGGACAGTGGAATCATAATCCCTCCATGTGTCCACAGACGTGAATTGATCCACTAGATCAGACAGTGGCCTAGTAGTTTTAGAAAGAGACAGGATAGCACTAGGGATCTATGCATTACTGAATCCATGACAACATTAAAGTCCCTGCTCAGTTATAAGAGCATACCCAAAATGCTAAATACAGGTAAGGTTTTCGCTGAACATAATTAATGAACTTTCTCATTCTGATTATGGCCATAATAATTAGCTAGTATAAGACGATTATAACCAATGTAGATCATGATCATCTGATAGACTGTTTTCAGTATCCCAACCCCAGGACTGATGTATTAAAGTGCAAGCTCCCCCCCCTGCTTAGATGATTTAGCACTGGAAAGAAAATTATACTCCTTCCATTTATTAAAAGGTTTACTAGCACTGCTCTTCTTGATTTTAGTTTCCTGTAAAAAGACAACACTAATCTGTCATTTATCAGAAATTAATAACAGTATATGCTTTGATGGCCAGTGATACACCCAGAATCCATGATAGTTTTGCTAGAACTGGTTGCAGGATGTGAAACTTGTGACATATTCTCTCTAAAGCTAATGAGTCAGTCACAGTGAATTAAAAACTATACAGTAATCAGAAAAAGAAATAAAACCTAGTGTAAGTCACAAAGAAAGTGAGCTAGAAGTTAAACACCATTATGACAGGCCCTCACCGCCACATAAACCTTGTTGCTGAAACAATTCACTTTCCTGCATATAACTGCAGACTATTACAAGTAATATGTGCTATTAAGAAGGAAAAAGCAAAAGGCAGCCAATATTGTTATTAATACAGTCTGTTAGCAGCAGACATACAGACAGACATACAGACACACACACACACACACACACACACACACACACACACACACATACACACACATACACACACACACACGCACACGCACACACATGCATGCACACACACACACACACACACACACACACACACACACACACACACACGCGCACACACACAGACACACACACACACACACACACACATACACACACACTTTGTAAAATCAAGTCCACGTTACCAGAGTCTAAGTCTCTCATAATAAGGAAATGAACATCAGGCACGGGGACCGCTGCAGTTTACAGCATATCACAGAGTAAAGCCACATATTTAATAGCCATGTAGTCTCATGTTAACTTCAAGTACGATGCTTGGTGGTATCTGGATCTACATTAACTCGCTCACTCCATGATTTTTCCATTTATGAGAGTTCGTCAAGAGAGATCTCAGGGGTTGAGATAGACATGGCTTTCTTCACATTTGCTCCAATACCATTTTGAGCACTTGATTTTGGTGAGGTAGTATTCAATTGTGTCAGAGTCCCAGTAACTTCCTGAACATTGTTAACATTTAAAATGGAATAGGCTTGTCCAGTGATGTGGGAATTCTCCTCTTCTCCTTTCTTCTGCAGCTGTTGCTTATGAGGGGAGTTAGAAGCAGAGTGGGCCTGCTTTCGGCTGCTCACTATGGAGATGATAGCAGGAAACCAGAAGTTAACTTTATACTCTGTGTCTCTAAAACTGTATAAATATGGTAACATCTGCTTTCACTTGGAGTATAATGCAGCACTATAGTCTGGTACCATATTTATTGAATGTCCCATCATCCTCAGGGCAGTGCCATGCTTCATGGTCTCTTAAGAATGGTTTCATGAGCATTGCAGTCCAGGCACTAAAATATGAAGTGCCGTGGAGCATTGTTGTTGCATTGTTTCCTATTGATGCACTGGGCTTGTTCAGTGATAGATGGAGAGGATGTCTTAAACAGCATATTCAGTTCCTCTTAGTAAACTCCAAAAGATAACAGCCATCAATATTCTTGGGGGGCCCAATGTTCTGTACATTATTTTGCCAAGATCAGTTCTTCCGATTATTGACTTTAAGTGCTAGCTGCTCCTCACTTTCCAAAAATTCCTGAAAATAGCTGAAGTGCTGTACAACAATAGATTGCTATTCAACCACGGAAGATTGCTGCTGGTGATGACTGACTTGATGTTTGCTGGTGATGACTGACTTGATGTTTGCTGGTTTTGACTGACATGATGTTAAACAATTTTCCCTCTTGAGATATCACAGTATGCTTGATTGCAGATATATCCATGACAGTGGCTTTAAGTAGATCAGTGAGAGATTTCAAAGTTGAATGGATAGCTTTAATGTCATCTGCTACATAGATTCCATACTTCTCCATGCTGCCAGGCCCACAAGGGTATCTATAGGTAGTTAAAATACGTCCCTGTCAATTAGATCCACAGGCATGGTGTGTCTAACTAGAATCACTTAAGAGTGATGAGAAGCATCAAATAGGAGATATTTGAGTTTAATAACAGCAAATGAGGATGAAGCCACACTTGTAAGCATCCTTTTCCTATGTGCATGAGTGTGTGTGTGTGTGTGTATGAGTGTGTGTGTGTGTGTGTGTGTGTGTGTGTGTGTGTGTGTGTGTGTGTGTGTGTGTGTGTGTGTGTGTGTCCAGTCAAGACCACAAACCGAGTATATCAGCAGTAATATCCAAAAGCTGAATGATGCTGAAAGATACTTGACGCATGCAGATAAAAAGAGACCAGTACTCCAAAAGGAGTACCTCATCAACTGCTCTGGTAACATTCATCTGGTGATCTCTTATTAGCAAACTTCTCCCTTATTAAGACAAAGAACCAACAGCTGTGCTCCAGATGGAGTTGTCTGGCAATGAAGAGTTACAAAAACGTTCTGCACCCTGCCTGCTAATAAATGAAAAATGTAACAGTCCACTGCTTCTTTTAAAGGCCTGCTGCTAATTAATTAATGTACCTCTGCAAAACACACAAATCCATACTAATTACAATTTCTTTGAAAATCCAGAGGGCCTACATCCCCCTGCAGCACAAAAGCACCAGCATCCCTTGATTCTGAACAGAATAATACTGTCGGGAGGAAGCAATATAAGAAATGCTTCACACATTACATTAGCAAAGGAAGTTATTACTATGCATGGGTGCCTGATGATGTAGCTGTAAAAGAGAAGTATTCAGGTGACCAACCTCCACTCCATTTACAGTATAGCTATCGCCATGATGAGAAATCATGTCTAATACTCATGCAATGCTAGTTCCTTAGTAAATGCAGGAAGCCAAGCCTGGACTGCCTAATCATTTTTCTCAGTTCTGTAAGCACAAGGAAAAAATCGAAAAATATTTTGCAAGTGACTGATAGAAATATAATTATAACCATGCAGCTGTTGACCTGTACAATTCCTGGTCTGAGCCATTCAAGTCTAAAGATTTATTTGTGAATGTGGTAGATGAATATTCAGACAGTGTACTTTGTTGCTTCACTAGGTGTGGAAACGTAGTAGTGTTGTCAGAGTGAAAATCATTAGATGGAAGAGCTATATGGTTTGTTCATTTAAGTTTGTTGCTGCAACAAAATACATTGTTGTAACTGAAAGCACTTTCAAAATGCTAGGTTTCAAAGACAATATCAGAGATTAAAGTTTCATTACTGGCTTATTCTGTTTATAAACCTCAACTGCTAGCACAGAAAGACGTGTTACATGTGTAACAATTTTCGCTTAAATGATCGTTTGATGGATTAAGAGTTTGATGGATAGGGTTTGATAAAAAGGTATTAGATATTTAGGTTTTTCAATAAAGTGATATAGACCTGTAACAACACATAATACACTTTTTGATTTTAGTTGTGTCAATATGAAAGCTAAATATTTTTGGTAAGTCTACTTATGACCAGTTGGACATGATTAGTGAATTTATAATTAGGAGATGCAAGTCTAGAACCTCAGAGGTCACCATGCATTCAGTCAGCAGGGTTTACAGACTTATATAGACTGTGATTCATATATTTATGAAATCAGATATTTGTAGGCAGGCAGTGAATGTGATTAACATGATTACAGAGGTATTAATGCACAGACTAGTGAGACAGGTATTTCACAAAGTTATGCAGTACTATATGTTATGCCTCATTATGTAGTCATGCAGGATAGTGGAGTGCAATACAAAACTCAGGTACTAATATTTCATTTGGTGTTTTTGTATAACATACTGACTTGTTCACTTGCATTGGATATATAACACTAAAATAAATGCAGATGTGACACTGTTTGATTGAAGCACCATGGAAAGAACCAGTGTCATTGAGACAAAGAGATATAAATGCATTAAAATGGTTGGAGGGTATGAGTACCATTATCAAACAAATGGACTTACACATAGGTTAACAGCATGGTGATAGTGGTCAAACATGACAAACATGTGAATTTGTACTGATCCACAGGGCTTTAGTTAATGAATTTTGTATTCTGTATAACTACCCTTCATAAAACAGTTGAAAAAGTGGTCTTTGTGATGCCTAGAGCCCTCTGTTTTCAGTGACAAATGTAGAACCAGGACTTCTGGCAGACTGAGTTGGAATCGGACAGCTTGACAGTGTATATTCAGTTTATTAAAAATAAATATTATGAATTTTGTCACCTCTAAAGGTGTTTCACTCTGCAGTGTCACAGATCATTGAAAGCTTGGTGGGATTTGTTGACACTACAGATGATATTTTGATATAGAATGAACAAAGCCAATAGTATGATAAATTTCTAAAACAACAGCTTTGCCAGCTAAAAATAAACAATCCCCCGGATTCATGAAGTTTGCGCCAGGTGCAGGCGTAGCGTAGGCGGCATAATGCCAAATATGTCCACCGAGCGATTCAGGTACGAACCAATCCCACATGCACTACCGGCGCACGCCAGAGCTACGCAGCCCTCAGCATAGGTATGCAAATCACCCCATATGCAGTGTCGCACCATGCTAATGAAGACATACAGTGATTCACGAAGTGGTGCAGGCATAGCGCAAGCCCATGGAAATGTAAATCAAAAAACTCGGTTTACATTTTCCGAAACAGAACATCGGAGTTATGGAAGCGGACCACACGCATGTATTACAAAGTTAACATATGCCAATGGACAAATACACAGCCAATGGCACAAGAAAAGATGCACAACACCTAAAAAACAACATTTAATGTCATGTCCACAGTAACGCACAGTACAACTGCAGGGCATGTGTGTGCAAACAGGAATACAAAGGAAATATATAAAAATGGCAGAAAATCACAATGAAAGACAAATTAGGATTGCACCATAATATGCAATGGTAGGTATGGCACACCACAAGCAAGGCGCAAGGGTTGCCAGGGGCCCGCGACAGTGTTTGGCACTGTAACTATGAATTAGTAGTCAATGCCATGCAAATGAAGCAGGTAATACTGAATAACAAACGTCCCGCTGGATTAAGGATGTACCTGATGGTGCAGCGCTATAACACCGAGGAGTGTATCAAAGGTGATACATGACATCAGCAGAATAGGTGTGCCACAGTATCAGTAAGCACATTGGAGCAATGCAAATCTGGCCTGGCCGTTGCTAAGCAAAGCTGAAGGACAGGGGTGGGGAGGAGGGTATAGAACCATTCAGAGAGCACACATGGTGCCCGAAAGCGCATGTGTACGGGGATGGACTCGTGCCCGAAACCCGGTAAGCGGATGCATGAGCCGCGAACAATAGCACAAACAGGAAGGTCAGGGGAAGAAAAGAAGGAAATGCCAAAGCAGGGTAATCGGCGTACTAATGAGCAATTAACACCAATCAACACACGGCGGTCAATCAACGGCAGTAGACAAGCCTGCATGCAGAAACCTGCAAAACAGGATAGGGGATGCATAGGATTGCAAAGAAAGGTGTGGAGGACCTGGAATTCAAAGATAGGAGAAATGTCATAGCAGAGCAAAGCAAACCCACAGTAGATTGGAAATATCACACATTACGCAAGATAAGCCAGGTCTAGGAAAGTACAAATGAAAGCAGGCAGCTGGATGCATGCCAGCAAATGGTAGGTATAACATGCACAAATGTAAACGGAAGGGCAGGAGGTAATTCAAGGCATCCAAATGTAATGCAACACCAAAGGCAGCACAATAGTGGTTTCGTAAATAAAACACAGAAGATACCCTGTAGCCACAATCTTACATATACAGCCTATGACATCATCAGTGTTCACAGCAAAACAGTATAAAGTGTGAAAGCACCCAACCCACACCTGTGTATTCCCAAACACCGCACCATAGGTGTAAACAGATGGGGAACTTTTAAAATGTGCATGTTGGGAGCTGCCATAGCTGTGATTCATCAGCATGTGTTACAGACCGACGGTGTTGTGGAGGATGATGCCGACAGCCACCGTAGGCCTCAGAGGAGGAGAAGAGTGTTCAGACCAAGGGTAACTTACCAGGGGCTACATGATCTGGAGATAGTAGACCGTTACAGGGTGGACAGGGACATCATACAGCAAATAGTAGAGCTGTGCCGGCCACACCTGAGAACCAGAAACAACACAGGGGAACCTATCCCAGTGGACACAAAGGTATGTGTAAGCTTGCGAATACTAGCCACAGGTACCTTTCAAAGGCCAAGTGGAGATATAATGGGGATCTCACAGGCATCGGCATCCAGGGTACTACACCAGTTCCTGGATGCCATGTTACCACATGCCAATGAGCATATACACTTCCCCCGAACTCAGGAGGAGTTGGCCAGCAATATGCATCACTTCCACTGTGTGGCAAACTACCCAGAGGTACTGGGTGCGATAGACTGCACGCACATACAAATTAAGTCACCACCCGGTGAGTATGGTAGGCGCTACATAAACCGCAAGGGATTCCACTCCATCAACTGCCAGGTTGAGGGCAATGCCCAGGGCATTATCATGGATGTGTGTGCTGGCAGCCCTAGAAGCTACCACGGCTCCCATATCTGGCATGCCTCACAGCTGTATCAGGTATTTGTCAGGGGGGACATCCCACAAGGTCACCTTGTGGGGAATGCTGGCTATGCACTGGAGCCATGGATGATGACCCCCATCAGAAATGCACACACACCAATGCAAGAACGCCATAATGAGGCACACACACAAACCAGAATCATCATAGAGCGTGTGTTCAGGATGTCGAAATCATGGTTCCGATGCTTGGACACATCTGGTGGAGCCTTGCAGTACTCTCCAGGCACGTGTGCCCACATCTTCATAGTATGTGCCATGCTACATAATATGATTCTGCGGAAACAGCTGCAGCAGGGTCATAATGGGGGAGGGCCTCACAGCCCATCACAAGTGCCAAGGCCAATACAGGCACAGAGGGATCCAGACCACGGACACACTGTGCCATCCCCAGTAGGCAGACGAAGGCGTGCCCAATATGCCTACGCCTTGGCAAAGAGGGAACGTATAGCACATACCTTGACAGTGTAGGCTCCCACAGACTGACACCCCTCCCCACCTGCACATAGTAACATGGATGGCACACAAACACGACCACCTGTAAATTGTGATGTATAGGTGGCCCACTGTGGAATCCTACATAGGCAGCCCTCAAACATTGTACATGCAACAGCCATGGGAACATGGAACTGTCAACACCGTAACAGTAGATGCACCCATCAGTATCTGTCGGTGCTGTGTGTATAGGTTCCCAGGTACATCGGTAGGTACACGCCCGATTGTCAGAGGCAAAACACCAAACGGGGCAAACAGTGACACCCGTCACCACAACACCGAGTAAGCAACTGTCGCGTACTGGAGCAGAGGCAATCGTGGGAGCACATGTGTGTAAGCATTGTCCTACACACAGTCATCACAGATTACCCACCACATTACTGAGGGGCTCCACAAAATGTAATCATGGATGTAGTGTCAAGGCAGGGGATGTACCCATGACAGGCATTAGTCACCCTGGCATGCTGCATCCACGGTCATATGAAGGTGTAGCAAATTATCAGTTGTACCTAATTGTGATATACATACCCAGTGCTGGAGTACAGCCAGTAAACATCACATGGACATACCATTAACTGGACCCATCAAGTTGTAAACTAATGGAGTATCCCATGTGAGTGTAGTGTGGAGTAACTGCTGTAGTGTACTGCACATACAAATTGACATAATTCGTGTACAACTCCCAGATGTCCAAGTGGTACATGCAGTGACTGTTGTGCATGTTCCCGGTCCCATGTCCCGCAACGGATGTCACATAATCCCGACAGTATGGGTAATGCATTCCGGATGCAGGTCATCAGAATATGTGTAGCACACGTTAGCGGGAATAAGCCTTGCCCACAGCTGGTAAGTGACGTTTAAATACAACTATACGGATATGCGCGAAACAGGGCTAAGTGTCACCGACCACTGCGCAGATCATGGTAAATGATGTACAGAACAGGTGACAACAGCATTAGTCACCCCTGAACAAATAGCGCCTGCTCTGAAGGGTAAAACGACCACTGCCAGGAGTGGAACAGGCAGTCATGTACACAATCACCCAACACTATTGCTAGGCAAGATGTACGTATGGTAGGGTTGCCACAGTTCAAATGACCAATGTGGGACATACGCCAGATGTCAGCAGGATGACACACACCCAGCCAGGATGAAAACCAGAATGAAAGTTTTTTGCATAGATAAAAAGCTTATAGTCTAGTAATGGTTGCAGGTATGTGTTCCGTGTCCTGTAACATATAGGTGGGTCAGATACAGAATAAGTGTGTCATGCAACTATGACATAAATTATAGGGAATATGTTTGTCCCAAAGTCGCAGGACATTTGCTATGTTCACAAATATTTCACAGGACACAACTGCATAAAGAGGGATTGTCCCTTTCAAAGTGGGATGGGAGGTAATCTTAACCTATGGCAGGTGTGTAATGTGACAGGTACAGACACAAACATGCGGAGTCCAGGAAACACAGTATACACTGACAAACACACAATGAAAGGTGTAGCGTGACTGTCACCACCCCTGTCCGAGATGTGTATAGATAGATATATATATATATATATATATATATATATATATATATGTATATATATATGTATACATACACATATATATATCTACACATATATAATACAGATAGAAAGGGTGATAGTGTGATATATGTCGATATACAAGGGGTCACTGGCATCTGCAAATATATAGATAGGTCGACGACATTCTAAACACCTTTGAGGTACAAATAAACAGGATCCCGCCAACTATGGAATGTGTCACACACCGACACGCGTAACCAGGAGGATGAAAGACAGAAAGAACACAGTACTGGAACAGTAGAACCGCGAGCAATAGGACGATAGTAAGGACATATAGTCACTGCTGTCGGTGGTGCGGTCCACGTAGGTACCGTATACAACTGTGGTTGTGAGTGATGTAGCCTGTGTATGTGTGTGTTGAGGGTGCCATGTGTGCTCCCCTGTGACTAAAGTGTATGTGTGTGTCCACATAGTGTGTCTGTAGGTGGCAACTTGGAGGTAGATGATTACGGTAGTTGCGGGTATAGCTATCCATAGGCATGCGGTAAACACCTGTCCTACATTGGGAGGGACAGCCCCCCCTGGGCAGGTGTGTCCCGACATGAAACATTAGAAAGGGCAAATGTCCGTGAGTGTAGGACATTAGTATGTCCCACATAATATGCAATAGTTGCAGGAAATACACATGCCTGTATGTAAGAAATGGAAATGTTACATGCAAACCAATAAGTAGTGAAGGACCAAGAACAATAGGTACGTAATGAGGATAAAAGTATGTGCTATCCTGTGTACTGACTGTGGCCATATGTCAGCCTATAAACACCACTGTGTGACCCGCAAGTGTCCAACTATGGCCATATGAAAAGGTGGCAAGCCATGTGACAGAGGGTCTGACACCAACACCACTGCAATGACTGCAAATATCTGGGACAGACATACAAGGGATAGCGTTCATTTACAAATATCCCTGCACATATCGCCATACAGCCAGAGGTATGGAAGTATCAACCGCACCTGCATACCATATAGAAACCAATTAACAACGGCCCAAAGTAAATTCCCATAATAGACGTCTATTAAGTGATAGCACTGTAATTAGGGAAGGGGCCCACACACATATATATGGACTACATAGAAATGCAAGCCCCACAAAACCGTATATGCTACGTACACCTTCCTACATCCCCCACACTGTAAACAATAGCAATACAGAGAGTAACTACAGCCCAAACATCTAGTTAGTCAATTACATCTGCTGAACCATTGACATATCTTGTGAGAGACATTTAAATGTGCCATGCAAAATTTTATCCGTCGTATAACGGAACAAACGGCGATGTTACAGGTGTTTGCAACAGTCCTTTATCAGACGGGTGGGATGACAGGTACAGTCACAGGTAGAACCACATACTCAAGCCATCACACACAATCCATGGGGGACATGACCCCAAAATAGACTTTGCTCTACACAAAGCAGTTGCAATTACACACAACAAAACACAATACAGGCTGTCTCCCTGAAGGCAGGGCAAATGGCCAATGCCCAGGTGGAGAATTCAGTTATACCCCACTGCTGCCACGTAATTGGTAAATGGAGTAGCTGCACAGCTGAAGTGCATGTAATTAGTTACACCGGACCACCAATTGGTGGCAGTAAACCACATGTTGCAGGTATAGACGTATATAAGGATGACTTGCCAGATATGCAAACTGTATGCTCATACCGTATAACAGTTGAAAGAGTGATTCAGAAGAGCGAGATAGAGATGAAATACCAGAACGATATCAAGGTATGTATAACGCTAACTGTATGTATAGTATGTTCTGTATTACGTAATGTCAGTGTATGCATAGTCTGGTTTGCAGTAATTAACAGTGTCCTCCATGCATAAAGTGGGGAATGTTATTTATTTAGTGATGTCTCGCTGACCGTATTAATGCTTGTAGAAGATGTGCGTCCAGCAGTGGGCCACATGGTGAACAGCACAGACACCACAAGGGATGCAACATGACGGCGTTAAACAGAACAATGTCATACGACCTGCCTTCAGTGGCAGGGTATGTCCAATAAGTACGTGCCATAGCAGGGGATAGTATATGTAGATATACTGTAACAGTATGCATGTGTATGGGCATATAACATCAATGGCATGTCTAAGGTGGACCCTCTGTGCAAGTAATGGTTGAATTATGGGATACCATGTAAAACATGTGCAATGTATAGTACAGTAGATTGATATGTCAGATATGTTACACAGGAGAACAGGCATATGATGCATAACAAAGGTATCATATAGTGATGTGAGTAGTATGTAATTAAGATATGTATAAACAGTTATGATGAAATAACTATGTACTCCATTCTGTGCATTTGCAAAGGACACAAACATTACTCCCATACTAGAATAGCAGAAGAGATGTGACAGACAAACATGAACATGATTGGCGTGTACAATTACAGTATACATATGGCCCGTAGTCACGGGACATTGTTATAGCGTGACAGCCAATCTAACTGGACGGGCTATACCAGTAACCATGCACAAAGGACATGTAATAGCTGCACAGGTTCATAGTGGGGTACCATGCAGTCTGGCAAGTCAATGTGTAACAACAACTACAGTGTGCACACCAGTGGCACCTCCCCAGGGTAGTGTACTGTGAACAGAAGAGCCATGTGTAACCTGCATCACTGCACAGTACAGCCACTGCAGTGATCCCTGGCGTACGTGTCCACCATCCAGCAAGTGAGGTATCACATGAACACTGCTACTGACTGTCCATGCGTGTTGTACATAGGAATCATGTCCCAAAGCATGGTGAGTGTCCGGTCTGGGAATGCAACCCCAAAGCACATGCCACACACAGTCGCGTGTGTGCACATATCCATGAGCATCATGGTCATAGTGGCTATTGTGTATGTTGTGTATGCGGAGTATATCCATAAACATATTTGCAGACATGGGCCCTGTCTTTGCAGCAGATGTCACCCCTGAGTATGTAGTCTGCAAATGTGTACAGACATGGTGTCTGTACATAAGCCGCATACATTAACAGTCATAGCTCAATAAACATCATGGTGTTTTAATGTTGGGTTATGTAAAGCTGTTGTGTAAGGTACACCCTACGTGGGGTGTTGTACCCATGGATATGTGTATACATCCGGTGTTCAGAGGTACAATGGGTGCCTATGTACCAGCTACACACCCCGTACAGACATGTGTGAACACATAGATGGATATCCATGCCACAGTGGCAATGTGGTAATCACAGGAGTGTGTGCGACATACATGTGTCTTACAAACATGTACAATGCAACATGTATGTAGGGGACTAACACCTATGTGATAACCAGTGGGAGGATGGTGTACTGCAAAGGTGATGTTCACACCAAGTGTCATGCAGGTAGAGGCCATGCTGCTCATATCGGTATCTGTCACAGTGACACCCGTATGGATGGGGTCTGTATCAGCTGGTGGTGCAACAACAGCACTGGGTATACAGTGGTCTGTAAAGCTAGGCAGGGACTCAGTGGTAGCCTGTACCTCAGGGAAGCATATACCGAACATGAGGGCCCCATGACTGAGGACTGAGGACTGTGGTAAGCCAAGTGTAACTGGATTGCAGTATGTGATATGGTATGCCACCCTCAGTATGTGTGTCCCATCCATTAGCCATGTTGCATAACATTCGGAGACATATGTTGTGATGTGCAGGTGGATGTGTATGTAGTCAATACCAGAATGGAGAACGGTGCTGAATGGCAGCGAGAGGACAATGCAGGCTGTGTGGACACCCGTGTCATCATCAACTACTCTGGCGACTGTAGGAAAGGTGTTCAACAGGTGTAGGAAGCATGCTGTGGCCCCAACAAGACCAACACAGCTGGCATCATAGGACTGGAGCACAACAAAGACTTGACGAATGATGTCCATGATGATGTGCCCTATAGCCGTGCATAACAGTCCAGTGAGGTGTGTGGGGCAATAGTCCCAGTCGTGCAGTGTGGCTCCACCTGTGAGGAGTGTTACTGTCACTGTGTGTCAGTCAGGGGCCACAATGTCTGGTACAAGGCTATTACTGAATATGGTGTCCCAGTGGGGAGACATGCTGTTCAGAGTTCTGTGGACATCACAGCCTGGGATATTGCAGGGTGACAAGGGGTCTGTGTCCTAGGACATATAGAGCGCAGGTCAGTACTGTGTAGGTGTGACTGCAGGTACACCGCAATGTACCTGCAAGGAATGTGGTCCTGCAGGGAGTGAGAGGGTGTAATGTTAGCAATGAAGCCATCAGACAGCATGTTGCCAATATCACCTGTTACTGTCATGTTCCAGAGTGACAGTTGTATGTGTGAGCAGATGTGGGTATTGCATACGACTACTGACATACCACCATAATGCCTTGTGGTACATCTCGGAATGTGTTGCAGTAATGTGTACATAGCTAGTTATGGTGTATGTGATGTGGGATCCTGTGGCCCTACCGAGGCTGACCAGTGAGTCACCCTGCCCATGGGAATGTACACCACTGTGTAACAGCCCCCACCTGGTGTTGTACAGTATGTCTGTGGGACTGCACCCCCAGAGTGTCGTCTGTATTCTGGTGTGTACCACCATGGCTCTGTGTGGAATAGCATGAACCCCATTGTCGTGTACGTGCTATTGAAGTGCACTGGGGTATGTCTCAGCATTTGCATGTGCATTGTCCACCTGCACGTGTGTGAAGACAACAACTACCGCTGTCATACGACATATGTAGTTGGTGTTGTAGTACTCATCTACTGTGTATGCCATGAAGTGTGTGGTGCCGGTATGTGGCTAACGAGGGTCGGTAGCAGATGTTCGGATTCCACCAATGAGGGGATAACCGCACGTGTGTAACAGCAGGCACATGTTGGTAGTGGCCATGTCAAGGATACTGTTGGTCTTGGAGGTGGTGTATGGGTCAAACCAGTTGAGCAGAGGTCATGACTCACGCACAGTGTACGCCTAATGTGCCAGTACATGTGCGGCTATCACAGTTAAGTGTGGGTTACTGTCAGTCTCACATTAGTAGCAGCAGTAGTTCCGGACACAGTTATATGCATGTGGAGCACCTGTGATGCATTGTGCGAAGTAACCAGCCGGGATGTGTGTACAACATAGTGGAATATGGGGACACCTCAGCTGTGGGTGTGCCAGTCCAGGTACATGCCTGAGAGGTACTGTCTGTCTATACCCAGTCATTGCAGGTGTGCTCCGCAGAGCCAAGAGGCAGGTCCCAGTCACTGCAGAGATATTGCAGTGGTGCAGTATCAGGTGTGCCTTGCCTGCGTGTGTCACAGAGGATGATGTCAAGCATTGTGTGACATGACCACATGCTTCGCCAGCCAGTTCCCATTCTGGTGGTGACTGTTATTGGGCACTGTGCAAGATAGGCAGTATAATAGCAGCAAGAGTCCAACATGTGATCCGTACTCCCAGGGCTGACAGGTGCAGGTCAACTGTGCAACAGCATCATGTTGTTTGGCCGGGTCTGTCAAAGTGGATGTATACTAGATGTCTGTGGAATGACAGCAGAAGCATGGACAACTGTTGCGAGTGATACAGTCATTCGTAGTACAGTGGTAACAGGTCTGGATGAATGCAAAATGCTTTTCAGGGCATGGACCACACCATCAGGGCGACAACACTGGTGGGCTATCGCATGTTCCTGCATATGTAGTCTGTGCCCTGAGTGACAACTTCAGTCACACAAACATGGAAGGGGAGTCACATCGTACCTGCTGACTTGTGGCATGTGTGCATAGGTTATGTTGAAGAACCAGTTACTGGACAGCAGGATGTAAGTGACTATCGCCTTGTGTAACCTTCTGAGTGGAACAGCAGTGTGACTGCCGACAGTCACCTAAGACAGGTGTGTTGTGTATGCTATGACACCCTATTGGCTGTATGTGATGGGCACAAGTGTCTGTGGGCTATAGGTTGGTGTGGATGTGTTTGGCAATGTGGGCTGTCATTGGTGCCCACACAGAGTATGGAGGGGTACTGTACAAGGTGTCTCCGTATGTGTGGCCTGTGGTGGGGATCATGTGGGACCATGTGATGTGTGGGGTGCGATGCCAATGTTGCACAACCCCACATGACTGTCAGGAGCAGTCAGGGTTGGTGACAGTATAACCCCCAGCAGGGCTGCATATGTGCATCCCCCACAGGCTGTACTGTTGTATGTTGGGAGGTGTGCATTGACTGTGGACATGAGAATAGTTGTATTGCCACATGTACAACATAGTCATCATAGTGACAGGCAATAGCACCGGTACATGCCAGTTGGACATGCCTGTATATAAGTGGTACGTGGCAGGTGGACAGGCCATAGAAACCACCATGTCTCACGAGGTATGTGAGTGATGTGTGTATGACAGCTGTTGTACAGTTATCAAGCTGGAAATGTATGGACAGACAGTGTACCTGTGATGACTGGTGTGAAATGGGTGCTCAACTAAGCAGTAGCTCATAACGTGCCAAGAAGCTCTGAACAAGTGCTGAGCATGCCCATACATTACAGATAGGGTGTTGTATACTATCAACCCACAAGTGTTGACAACAGTCATGATTGGTGGCACCGCATCAGAACACTGCCAGGTATGGGCTGCAGGTTTATGAACCATTATCAATGTAGATGTTAGCAGTACAGATGTGCAAGACAGTATGGATGTTTGGCTACAGATGCCTGTGTATGTCACAGGAGTGTTCTACTAGTGGCCTGTTGACAGACTCACAACTACCAAAGGTGCTACAGTGACATGTGCATATCACACGGTGTCAGCTACAGTAAACCAGGGTTAATGTGTTGTAGCCCACCCGCAGTGTAGCCCATACCGCACAGACAAATGTCAGCCATCTGCGTATGTGATGATGTGAATGGCCACGACCTATGGGCAATTGTTGTCACAGTGCTGTGAACAACATAAAGAATGGGCTGTGTGTGTGATGTGTGTGACATATGTGCACATTCTGGTGGATGATATCAGCAATGACACCACTAGAGGAATACCCCCGTACCCATTAAGAAACACCTAGGCTGTGGTCAACAGTATGGACACTGTGTTAGGGATGGTGTAGTGTAGTACACCTCCCTGAGCTGGAGACATCTCCCTGGCCCTTTAGGTAGTCATCCGAGGTACCCATGACATGACAGGGTGGTTTCCATAAGCACGGAGATCATTGGACAGGCATACACAGCAACCGTGTGACCAATATTGGAATACACATCACCCTCCAGGGTTAAGGCCCATGCGTGGATGGCCGATACCAGCCTCCACAATGCTCACCTCCAGTATGCAGCATGCTATCCACCTTGCATACAGACATATGCCACACTATGCTGTTAGACATGCTACATGTCCATAGCCTGATCTGAAAGACATACGTCATGGACAACCACTGTCCCACGACTAGGATGGCCACATGCTGGACAGATCCCTGTGCCATACCTGTGACATACTCCCGCCATACCATGCAGCCCTGTTCACATAGCTGCACATATCATCCCTGTCATACATGGTGTGATGGCCATATGGTAGATGTAGTATCATCTATCTGGATCAGTAATGTGTCACTGATGCCCCTTGTGGTGGTGTAATGGGTGTCAGATACAGCTAGGAAACCCAACCCATACATGCTACAGCCGATAACCTTACCTGCAAATGACGTCCAACTAGCCATTGTCCCATGTCTATCACATTTGCAACACAGGTGATCCGTGGCAGGATGTTGAACAGCTGTGCAGTGTAGATGTCTATGGAAAAACAGATGCATGTACAGGTTTCCATGCGTACTTGGTGCATTGTCACTGCTCAAGTGCAGTAAGGCTGTGTCTGTGTTGATATGTGATATATCCACAGCATCTAGGTCAACAGCATTACCGTGGATACATCAGACATGGTTAGATAGGTAAGAACACCAGTGCATGCAAACAGACATGTCCACATGGAGACTGACGTCACATGCAGTAGGAACACTAATGAGGTGACACACATATATGGGGATGATATCCATTGCATACTGGGTGTTACATGTGTGGGACACATACATGCCAGTTGTATTAGTGTCATGTTGATTTGCAAAGATAACTGTGCGAATGTACTAGAATGTATGTGCAGCAGTATCACTGTACATGTCTGTAAATGTGACCTGTCACCTTCATCATGTCTTACAGATAATGCCGCGTAAACACCTACCAGCATATAGCCGGCAGGAGGATGATGTTGTAATACCGTACCTCCATGAGAACTACGAGGTGTTATTTAGCCACATGCCACAGCATGTACAGCAGCGGGATGACCTGTGGCAGGATCTTCGCAGGAGGGTCAACGAAGTGGGCAGCCACAACTGCACCTACCAGCAGGTGTGCAGACACTGCACGGACCTCATACGTCATGCAAAACAGCGTGCCACTGCAATTGCCAGGGAACAAGGTGGTATGGGTCGTGGGCCACCAACCCAGCCTCCACTCACACACACAGAGGAGCTACTGGCCAGTCTGGGAACACCCTCGGAACAGCCGCCACAAACAGTAGCCACCATCGTGGAGGTGGGTGTCTCCCAACTAATGAGCCTGGAGTTGCCTGGTAAGTCAGTACTGAACATATGGCCAGTATATCCCACGTATGTGCATGTGTCAGTGTACATCATGTAATGTAACAACATATGCAAGGTATGTGGACACACATGCTTCATGCTACCCTGTGTAGGCACCATACCTCTGAACTGTACGGGTATTTGCAGGATGTCTGGATGTCTGCCTCATATTGTCAGTGTGTTCCCCTTAATATCTGTCCCTTTCTGGCAAATAGCTGAGGAATGGAGTCATAAAATGATGACATACAGTAGTGTTTACGACTGCACATTCCGTTGCAAACACATGTGCATGCAAACCTATTGGTCTATCAAATATCCAGGTTAGTAAGAGAAATATGTCACAGTTGTCCCTATATGTCCCCCATCATAGTAGGCTTTGTCCACATTTATTGTTCTAAGAGGTTGAGAGGTATGGTATGCACACATGTGCTGACTATATGCTATTGTACAGGTGAAAGTGTTAACCTGCACTGTTCACCCTGTGGCTGTCATACAGTCATGGATAATGTTCATACTGCTGTGTCACCCTTTACAGGTACCTCTGGCGTGCCGCACAGACAAGAGTCCATTGCAGGTGAGTCTATCATCAGTATCAGGCATGTCACAGCATAGATCTATTCACCATTTGGCCAGTTAATACATGGATATACAGGTCGCATCACCCATCATCCACACAGGCCACCCATGTGCAATATATACAACTGAAATGATACACAGACATGAGAGTACAGTATTTGTCATTGCTACATGTGTGTCCATCTGTGCATACAACAGTGGAGGTGTTCTACAATGGAGGCATATGTACTATACAGTGGAACAACATGTGTGGTACACAAACCAGTACCACACAGTGAGCAGTGATATGGGCAGACCACAGGCATCACCATTGTGTTATATGCCCCTGCAATGGTTTCACACATTGTGATGTTCCATCTGACATGTCTGAGACACGTAGCGTTTTGGTTGCAATATTGTCACAATTTCCCATAACCCATACCCCACATACCACACATACACCTGTTGTCTGCATAGCCCTGTGGATGGTGACATAACCAACATCTATGGGTGTATGTCATATGGGACAACACAGACATGTGTGATAGATGGCCATCACATACATGACCAACACATGTGCACACATGGCCATGGGGGATGGCCAGAGATACGTAGCCACACAGAAGATGGGATGTGGATACACCCTGTCCCACTTTGTCCACACATGGTCCAAGTACAGCTGTACTAGACCGATTGTGCAGGTGATGTGGTACGCTGCACATCATAAATGCCTGTGCACAGCTAATGGAGGTGTCAGTGACATGTACCTCATAAGATATGTTGAACATGATGTCTGTGTCATAGCATGACTGTAGTCACCTTCACAGATTCCACTGACAGTGACACCAGGCCACAGACACTGTACTTTTCCCCCCTGCTGTAGGACATCACTGTTAGCTGTGCACCATGTGTGCGTGGTACATCAATGTCATGTGTGAAATGGTGACGTGACAGGTCTGCTATGTGTGGACATGGTTGCCAGGCAGCTAACACTCTGTAGTCATCATGCAGGGGTGTCATCTGTATGTCCTCAAGTGACCTGTCACATGACACAGCATGGTTGGGTGTGTATACACCTCAGCATCGTAGGTCACAATCCACAGGTATGTCACGGGTATGCATGCAGTTCTGGATATGCAATGTGTACATAACATGCACTGTTAAGCAATATAGACACCTCGTGATGCCATGCAATGGCACAGTGTCTGTACATCACACTGTACAGCAATGTAGACATCCCAGTCCCCTACCATGCCCATGCACATTTGCTCAACATGCATTCTATCTGTAGGGCATATGGACAACATCACAATGTGATACCCAGTACGATGCTGTACATGTGTCATGACACCATTGTGTCAGGCATGCATGCATGTTAATGAACATGTCAGCAGATTACATATCAAGGTCACGTCAGCCATGTGTACTGTTATCCTGTTCTGGTCCACATGGTGTATCATGGGGATGCATGCATACTACCATGCTTGTGTGAATTGCATGGATAATGATATGACACCTGCCTGCTGTAGTGTGCATTCCAGGAGGTATGCTTACAAACACTAGTGATGTCTGAGCTGCATGCTATCAGCCGTATCACAAGCATGCTGCATGCCATCTGTCATCTCACATGCATGGTGTGTCAGTGTGTGTGTCAGTGTGTCAGTGTGTGTGTCGGTGTGTCGGTGTGTCGGTGTGTGTGTCAGTGTGTCAGTGTGTCAGTGTGTCAGTGTGTGTGTCGGTGTGTCAGTGTGTGTGTCAGTGTGTCATTGTGTCAGTGTGTGTGTCAGTGTGTCAGTGTGTGTGTCGGTGTGTTGGTGTGTGTGTCATTGTGTCAGTGTGTGTGTCAGTGTGTCAGTGTGTGTGTCAGTGTGTCAGTGTATCAGTGTGTGTATCAGTGTGTCAGTGTGTATGTCAATGTGTCAGTGTGTGTGTGTCAGTGTGTGTGTGTCTATTGTAATGTAGAGTATTTCTTTGCATTCACAGGTGATGTAGGTGCGTTACCCTCCTGTGGTCCATCTGATAGTGTCCCCACAGATTCTAGCAGTGATGAACATATGCACGAGGTACAGGCAGGGATGTCAGGGGCAGAATTTGTGCCAACGGTTGCCATCCCAGCTATGTCCCCCTCTTCCCCGCACACAGTTCAGCTGCCAACACATACCGCATCTACAGTGGCCATAGAGGAAGGACAGTTAGCATTTGTTAGCATTGAACAGGAACGTGTGGTGGCTACAAAATGTGTTTCTCCACACCATGGTGGCAGTATACTGACTGCAGATGTGCCACACAGGCATGTGGCTGGTGCTGCTCATAGGAGGACCTCTGGCAGACATGTACCTGCAGGACATAGCGCAGCAGCTGGGATCACCAGATGCATGTTCCAGACTGTAATGGCGGCACAGGCACATGCTGAATGGCAGAACAGAGAAGGGCAGAGGCTGCAGAGGGCTGCTATCAGTAGCCTAAACAACAACATCCAGGCATTGGCAGGTGCTCAACAGCAGCTTGCTGATGTTCTGGACAGGTGATTGGGTGACATGGTCAGAATCCTCGACCGTGGCATGGTGATCCGTGAGTGTGAGCTGCCTGTGCTGGAACATGTGGTAGGAGTGAGGCATAGGACACATAGACGTAGGCCAGCTACACCACCTAGTGCAGGTCAACATGAGCGTGCCACCTCACATGGCCGCTCCCATAGTGCCGGTAGCAGTAGCAGTGCAGCTGGTGCTGCGATGTCCACACCAGGTCACAGCAGGCCACGTGGACATGGCCCTGGACATTCCTGGTGGGGGACACGGTTCCAGTGGCCATGTGTCGTTGGACAGTAGCCATTCTGTACCTCTGCCTGGTAGTCCCCGTGCAACCCCTGGCAGGCACAGGACACGTGGCCGTGTCCGGTCACAGTGAGCTGTACAACCTGGTCTGTACAATCTGGAGCTGTCCATATTACCCTTGTGTAGGCCTCACAAATGACAGAACTGTGTGCACACATACACGCACACAGCAAACACAACTGTAGGGCTCCAAAACACCCACATGCATACGGAGCAGACATGTCCATTCAAATCACTGGCCCTTACCCGCACACATGATGTCATCCATTGGAGCAGCCTATGCCCCTGGCAAACAGTATCACCCTGTGCATATGATGAAGCCTGTGCCTTATCCCTGTCATCCACACCATTGGTGCAGGGATATGCTCATATGGTCTGATGCACAGAGTGAACAGAATAGTGAGAGGTGTATCTAACATTACTTGTGTATGCATATTGCAGGATTGTTGTATTGGTCGTGTGTGAATACTGAGATGTGAGAGGTGTATCTAACATTACTAGTGTATGCATATTGAGGGATGTGTATGTTCATTGGACGTGTGTGAATACTGAGAGATGTGTATGTGACATCAGTGGTGTTCTGTCAACATGCACCAGTCATACCATGTAGTCCAGGTGCAGCATGCATTGTGATATGTTCACAGTATGTGTCTCGGTTACAACAGTAACAGCATGTTGGTAATGCCCTGGTTCCCTCCTATGGTGTACTGGCATGTGCCAACTGGTAGCAGTGTTTGCAGTCCCCCATGTGTAACTGTGGAGTACTCACAGGCACGTATGGCAATATCAGCATGCTAAACGTACCCTCAACCTGACTGTTGGACAGTCGAACATGACACAGATGTCCAAACATGACACAGATGTCTGCACATATACTGCACCTAAAGAATATGGTCAGTTGAACAGGCTACAGCGGACAAAGATGTGACATACATACTGGGAAACATTACAGGTATGTTGACATGGTGCAGGGGTTGTAAACAGTGGTCAGGCCAATGATGACGTTAGAGGCCACCTGATAGCATGAGGCCACACTGTGTAGCAGTAATAACCCTGTCACAGTACAGGAACATGGCCACATTCACGGGGTCTACAGCACTATAACACACCCCATAGTGTTCATGTGTGGACCCGTGCCTATGTGGTCATCACCCTCGCAGTACTTTGCACCCACACGACGTGGCACAGAGAAGGGACATGCACAGGTACCCAGTATGGCTGGGACCGATGGCATCAACAGGGTAGTAGACTGCATCACCATGAGGGGTTAGTGATCCTGTTTTCACAGTATGGTAGCATACACCCTCACACCACGCACCAGACAGCCATACATACATATACACACACACACTGTGGTGACCA